>NC_040016.1:21177527-21382899 GCF_000972845.2 Larimichthys crocea | reverse complement strand
GAATTTAGTCTCGTGGAATCCAAGTCAACGACAACACGGATGCTAAGTTAAAATTATGGTGACAATGGCATGAGTGTTGGTATGACAAAATATATTGTATTAATCCTAAAACCACGCATTTCTTCTCTGATAGTCCATGATAATTTAGATTTCTCTTTCTGTGCCAATGTGATGCGAGCAGCACTCCTAATAAAGGCTTCTACAGTGATGATGCACACCAGGCTTTCTGAATGTAGGGAGGGAACACCAACATAAGTGGTCTTGCAGACTGGCGTGGTTGGAAGGAGGTTGGAAGACTCACTAATTGTTGTCACCACATCTTCTGTATTAGATCCGTCTGAGTGACAACTTAATGGTTGATTGTCAGAAAACAAAGTCCTCAGTGTGAAACCATCACACTCAAAAGAAACCAAATAAACTCAACACTGTGGCCATTAACCGTTATCCTAGCTCTCGTTATCTGCAGTAACACAGTAATTGTGGAAACAGAAGCTCTTAAACGAGTCTTCTAGAGGCTCCGTGCTGTGACAGAAACATGTCATACGAAGAGGCCCGAGGATGGAATTAAACCAAGCTGTGACAAATAAAATGAGCCCGGGAAGGGGGGAAGCAATGATGTCTCCTTCAGGCAAACACAGAGGCATCAAACCAACAATTATAATCCAAGACTTGCCACTGTACAAAGAAATGGAGACACATTTACATATGAATTCTGCATTCATCAAAGCATGAACCTATTGTGAATGTTGACGACATCGTCGCCATCTATCAGCAAACATGCTGCAGTTCAGTCAGTGTTGAAGACGAGAAACTCCAATCGTACTCCATCTTGTATCATAAAGGTGTTTGGTTTTTTAAAATATCAGAGATCTGATGTTTTTTTCACAAAGTCTCACTTTTGTTAATGCTGACATTGAATCCATTGGGCTGAGAGACAAAATCAACTGATCCTGAGACCTCCAAGAAACCGTTTCATGCTACATTGAAGGCAAGACATAAAAATGAACTGAATCCTGTGCAATAGGTAAAAATTTCAACAGTTAATATAAAAAACAATAGAAAAACAATAGACTGTGGTCCAAACACAATTAATTAAACCTTGTAGAGATAGGTATTTTGTTTCCTCTTAGGGGATCTCATGTATCTAAAGGGAAAACAAAAGAAAAGCAGCCTCAACAGATTACTTGTATTACACTTTAGGAACCTAAAAGTTCAGTTCTGCTTTGGTCTTCCCTGATTAGACTTTCGACTTTGTATTTGGAAGATGCTATTTTCCCTGTCGGCTGTCTGAGGTGATATATCTTCATAGGACCTGCTGATGTTTTTGGCCTTATATGAGATTTGTGTCAGCAAATACAAACTAGTCCTTCACTCCTTAATGTCTCTAAGACATGTGGCTATGAATGTTGTTGTTTCATTGAATATTTACCCAGAGACAACGTGAGTGTAAGCCTGTTATTTACTCATCAAACCTCCACATCGGCCACAACACGAACATGAGAAGTCCTGAAAGACCTTAAAGTCGTGTTGAACATTGTGCACGAGTTGCAGCTTACAGATGAAATCCTCTCGAATCCGAGAGCAAGCAGACAGAAAATGCTGGAGCTGCTTTATTAGACTGCGCAGACACTGACAAGGTTAGAGGTTCAAATCCCGTGAGAGGTTGTTATGGTAAAAATGAGGCAAGGCTTGGAGGGGAAAGCATCCACATTTTTACATTTTTACATTAGCAAAAGTTCAGCCAAAATTTGTTTTAAGTGAATAAATTCCCTTCCCTTCTTTGTGCCCATTCTACACTGTGGTTGAGCAGTGGGCACAGCGGCCACCTCTCCCAAACACTATCATCATCCATATTTTGTTTCTAACTCACTACAATACATCATTTATCTTATTGACCTACCTTGTCTGTTTTTTTTCACCTGTTGTGTAACATGAATTCTCACAAAAACCAGAAACTGCAGGATCACTCCGGTCAACATTTCCTACAGTATGCTACACTCATCATATCACACCCTGTTCCACTGCAGAGCACAGGACAATTACATCTGACTGAATTTAATAAAGCCTGAAGCAAAAAAAAAATGCCTGCGCTTTCACTTTACCTACATGGGAGCCATCACAAATCACCATTCAACAATCAACCACGGCCCAATGCAAACATCCAGTTATTGTCTTCCTTGCAAACACCAACAGCATAAAGACTCTATCTACCTTCATTATGAGGATGGTATAAGGATTTTATGTTGCTGACCATTCATAAATGATGTGATGGCATCATTAAACAAAGTGAGAGAGAATTGGTACCTAAGTGACGTTGGGGTGTTTTGAGGTGTGAAACTGAAAGTAGGAAAGTCAGTTTTCAAGTCGACATTGACGGAGACAGAAAGACAAAGACAAATGTGAGAGAAAGAAAGAAGAATGATCTTCATTGTTAAATTATAGATTCAGTTTCTGTCTCTTCGGCGCTGATTACCTCAGCCTCGGGGTGAGATGACAGTTCATTAAGATGAGTGACAACTTCGGAGGATAGACGCTGACGAGTATTTTGCACCCTCGGGGTCTGTAACTTTAAAGAACCCGCAACTCATTAAAGATCGAGGACTTCACACAACTGATTTTTTTTTGCAGGTGAAAACAGGAAGTGTGCATCGGATCCAAAAAAAACAAAAGTTTTTTTTCCCCACATACCTCTCTGTGGAATTATATTTATTTAATTAGCTGAGGAAGCAAAGGTTGGAGACAGGGAGCAGGTACATGTGCCCTCAAGCAAATTACCACCACACTGTGCATTTCTAATGCATTACGCACAAACATCTTGTTCGCTCTAACCTCATTTAACCTACATGTTCCACCGTATTCCTTTGGGAGCAGACAGTGGTGGTGCATCCGGATGTCACTTGTACAGTCTGTTCAAGTGAGACTGGGATTTGTCAGAGTCTAATGCCTTCTCCCCATTAAATGGTTCTGCGAGCCTACGGGGACTCTCTGACGGATGGCAAAGGTTTAGCTAATGAATGGCAGAATTTGAGCATTAGACGCACCTTGGATTACAATTCGCTTTGCACTGGAGGAACAATGAGGTTGAAAATACCAGAAAGTGACAGCTTGCATTGTCTTTTTGTTCCTTTGAAAGTCAGTCATAAGTTCTCTGAGAAAAAAGGGTTAAATTACAAAATACAAAAAGTGTTTTGAAGCTGATGCTGATGCTGGTCAGTATTTTTTATTTAATTGTATTTCTTATATACTAAACCAGATAACACTGAATATTGAAACACTTCCAGTGGAACTGGGGCATATTAGACACACAAATGCACTCCTCTCTTTTAAACTCTCATGCTCTCTAGACACAAAGAGAGTGGCAAAGGGATGCTGTGACATAAACTCAAACATCTTGTTCCAGAAAGTGTCTTTTTCTGTATATCCGTCTCGCTGTCTCCGACTCCTTGGGATTTTATTTAAGTTTAGAAATCAAGGTTTGCAGCTAACTCAAAAATAGCATAAAAATCTTAAGAAGTAGTATTCAAAAGGAGAAATCATTGGCATGTCTGACATGTCAAATCTTCAGTGTTCTGTAGTCAAGGGCAAGATTAAGAATACAGAGAATTCAGTCGGTCTTTCTGGGTATTTCAGCTCAAATAAACATTGAAATATACACGAATCACTCCTGTTTCAGAACTGCAAGCGATTCTCTCTTGAACGTTTGACAGCAGACAAGTCGGTGATGAAGTTTATCACTGACCAGAAGTGACTCCAAACACTGCTCTGTCTGGACCAGTTCTGTTCAGGATGAAGCTAAACCGCAGCCAGAATTAAACAAACCAGCAGCATACTGTAAGTGGGAAAGTTGCCACATGTGTAGGATGTGAGAAGTCACAGTTTATTCTGATCACTGCGTTTAGTAGTGTACCACTGCAGTCGTAATAGGTGGAGAGATCATCAGCAGTTTTCAGAACAATAGCTAAAAATACTCTCGCCTTCTCTGCGTTGATATTTCCTTAACAAATCTCAGACCTCTTAAACATCTTTAACTTTGCAATATTCCATTCAGAGCAGAAACACGATGTCTATCAATCTTATATTGTCCTGTGAGCATGATGAGCTTCATTTTCAGGAGTTACAGATTGTAGTAAATATATATTTTGTGACCATTATTTCATTTATTTCAGAAAATGTATGCAGGTGTACATCCATAAACAACCGCTGTCAGTAAGATATACACTAGATACCATTATGCCATTATGACTAAGACAGTAATAGATAAAGAAATGCAACAGAAAATATACATCAGCAACGTTGATTGCTCCTTAACTCTGGTCTATCCATTTCTCTAATTAGTGACGAGTGCCCACGACACTAATTCAACTATTGTTCTTCTGCGTGCTTCATAGCAATATTATTATTCATCTTCTGCCCTTTTTCGCCGATTAATGCAGCCTGCAGTGGTGAGAGGACCCCAACAAATTATATATCAAAACCTGCGTTTTCATCCCGAATCCCGAATACCGTGGCCTCAGATGCCCCACTACAGACATGATTTATACATAGAAACTTAGGAAAATTTGTCTTCTCACTCACATTCGTCTGCTAAAGCTGTCAGCCTTATAGTTTTAGCGTAACACACAAAGATGCGCCACCAGCACCCATCCACAGCCCCATAGACTGCCATGTTAAAAAGGCGGGAACATTTGTGGAGGAAAGCAGAAGTAACGTTTCTTTGAATCGCTCTAAAGGTCACATTTCTTCACTTTATCAACACAAAATAACTATGTAGACGTTCAGGAAGGGCTCAGGATGCTCCCAGTGATTTCGGTTCAATGATTGGAAATACGGTTTGGCCAGAAATCCTTCCTGTTCGAGGGGTGGTCTCAGCATTTTCTCTCTCTCTCTGTCAGCATTTCCAACTGACATTCTAACAGGTGCAGTAACTGCTCTGCTGATTAGGGCCGGCAGTTGGTCCTGGTTGCTTGGCAACCTCAAGCCTGCCTGAATGAGGAGAGGGGGAGGGGCTATTTTCAAAATAAGAGTCCCTTCAAAATAAGACTTTGCTCATTGTAGTAAAGACATGACAATTGCTAACATTAGCAGCTAACGCTAGAATTAGTGGCTAGCGCGTTAACAGCCCACTCGTCACTCTCAAAATTTCTGTGGGAATTTTAAAATTTTCACTATACATGCAGAATATTTCCAAATAGAACAGTTAATCTCACTAAAATTGTGTAAATATCTCACAATATTAGTGGTATAAAGCTGTGAATTTCAGGTATAAAGTATGTCTACTTTTTGACCTGTTTGTGATCCACAATCCCCCTCTAAGCACTTTTCAATAGAGAACGCAGAACAGCTCTATAAATGTAAGGTGAGGTCATCCAACAGACAAATATAATTAATGTACATTGAAGAATTAAGTTTGAGTACTTAAAGCAGTCACAAAAGAAAACCCCTCTTTTTCCAGCACGTTTAGACTCAGTCCAACTGGACTGATTCCAGCACAGCTGTTCCTGAGGTTGACTCATTAAAAGAATGACTGAAATCTGTCCAATCAGGCGTTTATGCATTTGGACTGGAAAGGCTCCACTCAGCAGGTTTCCACCTCAATTGAACTTGAGGACTTACTCACAGTAAAGCCAGTTGTTCAAAGTCGTTAAATCGACCTATAATGAAGTAATTCAGTTTAATTTCAACAAAACGTTTATTTTAGAGTCCGCTTTAAGAAGCACATTATTAAGATGATTAAAGCTGATTAGAAACAACTAAAGACCCTTGAAATCTGCAACATGAACAGAAAGAAAGCAAGCAGTGGTTGGTAAGTGTTGGTTTTAGTCTGCAAGGATGAAGTTTAAGATTTCAGCTTCTTGGAACATGCTGTCGTGCATTTAAAGTCAAATCGTGAAACCTTTAACACGGCGTAGGAACCGTACCACTCATACTGATACACACAAACAATCCTTGAAAAAACTAAATTAAAAGCATTAGGCAGGATGCACTATAGACAAATGGAGCACATATTTTCCAGCCGACTGGATTTTTAGAATACGACTTGAAATGATTGTTGGTTATACCAAATGGCCCTCAGAGACGGAGCAGCACTTAGCTGGTAGTCAGTAGTCAGTCCTCAATCCTGAAGACAAAAGGCAAAATGGTTTCAAACTGGGTTAAATTGCGTCTTAAAGCACTTCTGTGTAGAGTTTCAGTGCTAATTGCCTCTTTTGTGTGAAACAGAACACATTCCTCCTTTATTAATGCCTTGTTAAACCTAATTCAGGTATTTTTGAACCTGACGTCTCTGTGCATGTGTGAACGAGTTTTTTCCCTAGTGTTCTGAAAGTGTGCAGCGTTTCCTCAAGGTTATCTACATGTTTGTATGTGTGACTTTGAGAAAGAGTGACACATGGAGGGAGAGTGACATCTCTGGATGCCCCCTCGAGGAAACGTGGCATCTCGCTTGGTTCTTTTTTGGGTTTCAGGGCTTTGACGCCGCTCCCGCTGTCTCCTCGTATACTAACTCTTACACCCTCTGATTCACAGTGGCAGATTACATGTTACGAGTACACGATTGTCGCTACGCCCTCAAAGAAAATCATCTGTGACCTTTGTTGCTGCTCCTGCTGCATTCCCAGCACTCTCACACTGAAGGCCACTGTGACGAGTGAGCTGGCAGAGGCTTCAATGTCTTGCCGGAGGACATTTCTGTCAGCTGTTGTTTGGGTCAGTTTAACTGAGAGGCCAATCTGTTGCCACTTCTGCTCATACACTCAGCGTCCTCTGAAACAAATGGTGTTGCAGCAACAAAATGTTGATGTGATGACC
The DNA here is from genome assembly GCF_000972845.2 of Larimichthys crocea. Classification (NCBI taxonomy): domain Eukaryota; kingdom Metazoa; phylum Chordata; class Actinopteri; family Sciaenidae; genus Larimichthys; species Larimichthys crocea. The sequence goes on along the minus strand of NC_040016.1, from coordinate 21,376,092 downwards.
GAGAGGTCTCAGTGCCCACTGGAGCTGTTGGTTTTCACAATTATGACAGACTGCAAAGGGAATAGTTTAAATAACAGGCGGTGCTTATTTATTTATTTCTTTTTATGGAGCAGAGTTTAGAATTAGAGGTCTTGGAGTTCATAAAAACACTGAAAATCAAGGACTGTTTTGCTTCCATGGCATGTGTTACTTCAGACTAAAGGACTGTTTTGCTTCCATGGCATGTGTTACTTCAGACTATTAATTAGAAAACACCAAAATTCCAATAATACTAATAATATTTAGTTTATTTTACCACAGTTTGTTGATTTGTTTCTGTAGCTTTCTCCTAAATTCACCGTGAGATTCGTGAGATTATGCCACATTTAAATATTTAAACTCACAATTTCAGAAAACTTGAATTATATATACAAAAAAAATGTATTGAGAAATAAAACTGGAAAACCTTTATCTGTGTTATATGTTGGTATGTTGCCATGCTCTGTGTATTTTAAGGAATCTGACCACTGTCGCTGTGTCCTCGGTCTTCATTGAATATAAAAGTATCTTTATATAATTTGGTTAAAGTCTCAAGAAACACGATGACAACCATCAACGAACAGCGCTGACTGTGGCTGACTTGCAGCACAGTAGGTCAATGAATCCCCCGTATCTACAGAGCTGCTTCAATATCAGATAGTCTGCTCTAACTTCCCTCGAGGGGGGCAAATAAAAAAGTGCACTTCCCCACAGGGATCAATAAGAAATCACATTATTATCAGGGCAAGGTACGAACAAGCCTTCAGCCAGGCGAGCTAGACAAACCCTCACATCTTGTTTTGTGTTGGGTTTTTTTGTCTTGCTACTGCTTAGTACTGAACTTAGTCATAGCAAAACTCTCTGACTAAATTACATGTTACCTAGCAACTACTGCTATGGAGCTATGATTGCTGATCTCACATTCACCAGGCAGATGGAGTTCATTGCCAGTAGACACAAGACACTTTAGGGGATCTATTCTGTGACCTTTTCCTTTAATGAGGATCAAAATAAATGGTTTGCACCACTATCACGCTGCCATTTATCTGCTGCCACTCACGTTTCTCAAAGATAGAAACACTGACTTCCTTTTGCACTCATGCAGAAACATGATTTGATCTTCTGTGCCCCTGCTGTGGATAAAAATACTATTGTGAAACATCTAAATGTGTGGAGGAGAACGCGACGGGAGGGAGCGAGGAGAAGATTTTATGTAAACCTCCCAACACAACTTAGGTTTGCGTAGAACATCCAGAAAACAAATTATGGGAAGGATGACTGCATGTCATGACGCATTTATACTCATATGGACCAAGTGTGTTCTCCAGAACAAGTTCAAGCAAGTTCAGCACCAGCAGAGAGTGTGTGAAGGCCAGAGATCAGAACTAGAGACAGCCTCACAGGAAGAAAACTAAATCGAGTATGGCAGAGAATCTTTTTCAGGTCCTCCAGTATAATGGATCATGGACCCTGAGACTCCAGTGACCACTCCGTAATCACCAGTAAAGCCTTTTTATCCTTTCACACTTACAGAGGAAGCCTCTGCTTGGAGGAAAAAATACAGTCAGAACAGTTCCCACAGAGGAGCTAAAGGAGTGTAACCAACCCAATAAAAAAGGCAAGTTCAAGATTCTCTTTTCCGTTTCCCCCTGAGGAGGGTCGAAGCCCAATCTGATCCTGAGACCTGCGGAGAAACACCCCAAATCCATGATGAGCTATTTCTTCTTGAAACTTCCATGTTTGATGTTGGGTGTAAAAATGCCCATTTGCAATCCCAGTGCAGCAGCTTATTGTTCAAACACATGACATCTGTATACCACAGTGTACGAGTACTGGGCAGTATGTTGGAATAAAGAGTAGCCCTTAATTTAAATGAGTTTAAACTCATGTTTGTTTCGTGTTTTGTGTTGTGTTACCTTCTTGACTTTATCTTCCTTTGGATTTTTACATTCTGGACTGCTACAAACCCTTTGGGGTGTGTAGGAACCTGCTATTTTCTTTTATTCATACAGTATAATCTCACAATTTGATTTAAGGCTCTGTATTATATTACATCATATTATATCTGTCAGTCTTATTCGCCTGGGTGCCATGGTAAATCTAATCCAAGGCTGACCCAGGAAAACCTCAGAACCTTTCCCATTTTCTTATCAACTACAAAAATCGGCCACGAAGCTGAGGAAACATCTCACAGCGCCGCAAACAGCAACGATAACCTTTATATTCAGGTGTACCACTCATCGTTCAAGTCTGCTGGTGCAGTCGACATCCCATGGGATCCCTACCTCCCCCTGGATACGTTAACTATGATCTACAGTCTGCACACTTTGCTACCATTTCTGGTCACCAGGAGGAAACGATATGAGGCCGGTGGTAGAAAAACAACTCATCTAAAAGTGGGGATGAAGTATAACTTTACATCTCCTATTGTGTTTAAAGACGCATGCATCCAGCACCAGCAGTAAGACGAGACTGAAACAGATGAAACTGTGTTTTCTGTTGGAATCACTGGTGGGAAATCTCCACCTACAGAAAGTGATGAATCACTCACACAAGTATCCAAGTCCAGATATCCAAAAAAGAATTGAAGTGAGCAACGCGTCTGAGTGGAGATCACCATGGCCACTCCACCCACTGCTGGCTACAAATCAGAAACCACAGAAAGACACTTATCCTTGGGTAATTGTGTCCTAACAGTTACTCTATCATGAGGTGCTAATTGGGTCTCCTACTTTTATTCTTCTTTTCAAATTCACTGTTTTTTTTAGATGCATATATCCAACAGCAGATAAAGCTAAAGCACCCATTTCAGTATCATATACCACTGCTTATATTCGAGTACCATGTAATGACACATGCCTGTGGCCCTGGAACGATCATACATGACCGAGGAGTGTGATGAATAGGAAGACCCTGAGCAGGACGCTCATTTAGATGCATCGCAGAGACGTTGAAGTGGCACGCCTCTGCCGTTTAGCTCTGCGAGCCGTGCAAACCTCTTATCTAACGCGCCCAGGAACACCTCTGCTCTATTGATTTCTACGCTGACAACTAAGTGAGGAATCCTGCACACGGGAGTTTTCCACACAAGCCACCTAAGCCTTATTTTCAAAATGTATTCCACCCTGGGAAACTTTGCTGAGCACATATTTCTCATTTTCAGCCATGTCTCCTTCACACACACACACACACACACTCTCTCTCCTTTGAGATGGAGAGCCTTGCAGTTTAAAGTACACCAGCTTCACTGCAGCCCAGGTTAATAAGAGAGGTGCACTAAATGTGGAGCTTGTTGCTGGTGAAGGCATTAGTCACTCGCTCATACTTTTGAGAACAAGTTCCTTCAATAGTTTTCCCTTTGCTGTGCTTGAAATGCTTAAAAACATACAGTACATAAATGAAATGAGTGAGTTACATCACGTTTGTGTAAATCCATAGCATGGATGTCGTATCTGTGACGTCACCCACAGGTTTCAGAGTGTCGTGGCTCTGGTCACCGCCACCTCAGCAGTGCTGCCTCCCGGATAATCTAAAGCATGGATGGAGCTGAGGCGGGCTGCATGAAGCCTTGTTGCTCAAGCAAGACACCTGTAACAACACCAACCAGTCAGTTCAAGCAGCGATGCTCTTAATCCTGCATAACTTTAAGCCTTAATATAATGTGAACAGGTGAGTTGTATATAAATTCACCCTCAGTACAGTTGTCATGAACGGGGAAATTAGCTACAGAGACCAAAACTGTTTTTTGTACCAGGCTGTAAACATGTTTATTTCTGCTGTGAAACATGGGGACTTATGGAGACTGACTCACTTCAAGTGGCTGTTTTAGGAAGTTCAGTTTTCTGCATGTTGGCTTCATTTCACAGCACTTTTGTAAAACCCACAAATCACAATTTTATGTGTCAGATTTGGCCACGATGAGTAACTTCAGGACTTTTAGCTGTTTGCTTGCCAACTGTTCAGAGCTGAGATAGTTTTAATGGTGAATTGTCGTTTTTACACTTCACTTTTTGGACGTTAATCAAGGAAACACGTGTTAATTAGTGCTGGAGGGTGGATTTATCTTACCTTTGGTCTAAACAGAGCTGGTTTCCAGTCTTTGCACCTCTTAGCAAACAAATAAATTATGTGATAGTTTCAAAACCTGAAATTATCTTTCAAATATCAAACTGAGGTGCAGAAAAGACTCGTTTAAGTTCTTTTCGGAGTCGTTTAGTAATTGTGATTTGTCACTTTGAGGAAACTAGCGACTTGTACGAGATGTCAGCGACTGTTGAGGAAACTTCAGATGCCGAAGCGCGAAAAAGCAAAACTGATTTGTATTCAGCTGCAGCTTCCAGCCACGTCCTCTGTTACACACTTTTCTCCCCTTTGAGACCAAACACCATTCATCTACACACACACACACACAATATGTCAAACTGTACGGACGCACAATGTTTAATGATACATTTCTCCCTCATATGGACTCAAGAAATGCAAAAACACACTCGCACACACACACATAGTGTGCACACAGACCATACGGATACACACAGTTGTGTGTCACCTGCTCTCTCGGCCACATAAACACACACACACACACACACACACACACACACACACACACAAACATGCCGCATACTGTGAGCCGTGGCCTCATTTGTAATGAAAGCCACTAAGCAAAGAGAGAGAGAGAGAGAGAGATTTAGTGGTCCCAACAGCTTGCAGAGATTTGGAGATCAATCAACACACACACACACACACACACACACACACACACACACACACACACACACACACACACAACAACAAAAGCACACACACACCAAACTGGCCCCAAGTTCCAGTGGTAACCAACCAAGCATGCATCTCACTTTCTCTTTCACACACACACACACACACACACACACACACACACACACACATTTAGTCCCGACCTACAGCATGTCATACATGAAACATTACACACAGCTCACACCAAGCCCACATATAGCCTGCAGCAGTAATGAGATGCAGGTAGAGCCGTGCTGCACGCACTGCAGAGCGCTGTAATCGATGTTAGATACACAAACAGGGGCAGCACAACGAAACCTGTGGTTACCAGACACCTCATCTATAATAGGGCTTCTGTTACGGAGAGATCGGGACAACGGCTCGTCTTGTAGAATAGATTAAAAACATTTTTTTGGGATGTTTTTCACGCCGCGGATACACAGACTGAGAGCTAAAGGTGAGAGAAGTTCATCAGAGTCTGTTCCAGGGAAACCTGCATGTAAATTTAATCCAGAATCTCCAAAACCTGAAATATTAAAACACATTACGAGCTTTGTTTATGCAGTAAAGTGGCTTTTCATACATTTTTCATCTGAAAAGTTTTTTTCTTCTGGTGATTGTCTGAATCTCTCGTCTGTTTCATGAGTAATCATCTTTAGACACTCAAAACTGCAACAAACTCACAAACTTGACTGCACTTTTCCTTTGGTTAGTACCTGCTTTGCCTTTTGACGCTCAACCGACAACATTAGTTTCCTCGTGATGAATAATAAACATCGTCTCCTGCTTCGTTTCACTTAATTGAGTGAATTTGTTGAATAAAACAAGAGTCACGAGCTTCATATACTCCGGCCATAAAAGTTTATGAATTGGCACCGATCCACTCTCTGAACTCACTGAAGAAATGGTACCTTTCCTCACACACACACACACACACACAAGCTGTCACCATCACTTTCCATGATATATGTCAAGTTTATGATAACAGGAAGAGACCTGAGACACATACACGACATAATATGCAGCACTACCTGCATTAACCATGACGTCAACACCGGAAATATTTTATTTTTTCGTCATTAAACCTGCGTCACTTCACTTAAACTTCACTTCACAGGTCAAACACAAACCAAGCTGCTCAACCCAAAGACAGATCCACGTTTCCGAGCTCTTTCACCGGAATCTAAAGTATTGTTTCCGCATTAATAATAATAAAACTTACACATGGCGATCACGTCGATGCCAGCCGACTGCAGACGTGGAAGAACACCCACCTGTTGTGAGGCTGATCGGCATGACTCCATGCACGGGAAGAAAACTGAGAGTCGTTCATGCCTCCTAACACACTTTGTTTACCCACGTCAGGAAAAATCAAAGCGACTCGCTGAGAGACGAATGAGATGTTCAGTGTGAGCACGAAGCTCGATCAGAGTTTGTGAGGCTTCCTGAGGAGATTCAGTGTTTGAAACAAAGAAGAAGAAGAAGAAGAAGAAGAAGAAGAAGGAAACGAGGACAGACGAGATGACAACCATCAGGCATCATGCTTCCTTCAATGCACACACACAACATAAATACATGTAAAGACGCACATATTGACACACACACACATTTACACCTGCAGGGACTCACACACAAACACATCTAAGTATTAAAGACACACACCGCTGTTTAAATCCACATTTACATACATGAAAAACACATTTAAAGACGTAATTTAACATACATCAAACCCACTGACACACACACACACACACACACAGCAGCAGCATAGTTGGCAGCAGTCTCTTTCTCTCTAACACACACACACACACACACACACACACACACACTGTACCCTTGATTCGGCGTCTGATGACCCCTAAGCGGCACTTGAGCGAGACAGAGAACATCTCTCTTCCTTTTCTTGATCTTCTTCCTGCTTTCTTCCTCTCCCTCTTCCTCCTCTTCTTCCTCCTCCTCAGTCAGTCATAGTGTGAAAGCCGAGTGAGGGATGAGAGAGAGAGAGAGAGAGAGAGAGAGAGAGAGAGAGAGAGCGGCATTGGAGCTTTGGCCGGTCACATGGCGAAGACAAGAAAGAGAGAGAGCGAGCGAATCCGTTTCTCTAAAGGAGGGAAGTGATACACAGCCTCTCTCTCTTAATGTGTCTCTCACTCTTGTCTCTCTCTCTCTCTCTCTCTGTGTGGGAAGTAGTGTGAATTTAAGCTGCCTCATTTTCTCTCTCTCTATCTTTTGCTCTCTCTCTCTCTTCCTCACACTCTTCTGTCTCGGTGTTACTTCTTCTCCCCTCACCTGCCTCTCTTCTTCCTCTCATTGTCTCGTTATCGTGTCGTTTTCTTCTCCGTCATTCACTTTTTATGTGTTCTACCTTTATTTTCCAGGAATTTCTCACTCCTCCCCCCCCAAAAAAAAGTTTCTTTGTTCTATTTTGCATGCGGCTTTCATTTTCCCATTGACTCTCGTTATCTTTGACTCATTCGTAGGTATGAAAAGGAAGGAGCGATATAACTGCTGCTCATTCGCTCTTCGTTCTTTCCTCTAGTTGTCTTTAACTCTCTGAGAAAGGCAGGTCTGGTTGGTTGATTGGTCGGTTAGTCGGTTAGAGATGCCTAGCAACGCTAAAGGGCAATTCGGTTGCAGCTGAAGCCAGTTTTATGAAGACATCAATGCAGAATCCGCCTGAAGAAATCTCGTATTTTTATAAAACTCATGCCCGCTGGGCGTGAAACAAACACCTCTGAAGGTCAGTCTGCAACTATAATGACACTTCACGCTGAGAGAGTGAACGATGATCCCAGGAAAACTCACTGACTGGGAAACAGGAGATCTGCAGCCAGTCAAAAAAACATCAGTTATCATATTAGTCACTGGTTTATTTGAATCTTTGCAGACTGAACTTTCAGCATGCTCACATTAACATTCAGTTCAAAGCGTTCATGTCCTAAAGTGATCGAGGAATGTCGACGTGCATGCATGTGGAAGCACCTCGCAGGAAGTTTTCTATTTGTTTTCTTACTCTTTTCTCATTCTGTTGAGCTCTGCATCTTTCACCTATGAAGGGATAGTTACCTAAACATCAACAATGACACGCAGACTCCAAACCACTTACAACAATAACGTTAACAACAATTATAAGTGTTGAAATAATGATAATAAGATGGGAGGACTAGAACGTGCCATTGCATTTCATTTGTTTCCCAAAAAGAAATGTATTTCCTCCAACAATGAATCAGTTTTATTTCTCTTAAATGAAAATAAAATGGCTTTGTTGATCTCTCTCTCTCTCTCTTCGTTCTTTTTCTCCATCCATCGCTCTCTCTTTGTCGTTTTCTGCCTTGTTGTCTCTCGCCCCCAACGCTAAATCCCTTCACTCGCTCTTTTTCCCATAATTCAAACTCTCTCACTCCGCATCATCTCCTGCATGACTCCAACTTCTTACAATCCTTCTCTCTCTCTCTCTCTCTCTCTCTCTCTCTCTCTCTTTCTCAGTGTCATGGTAACAGCGTTGAGGGGGTGGAGGGGAGGTTGAAGGGTAAGGCTGTATAGCAAAATAACAGAGAGATCAAAGCGGCAAATGGCTGGGCTCAGCAGCGGAGGAGAAGAATAGAAGGATGAGGGAGGTGAAGGAGGTGGACAAGGCGGTCGGAGCAGAGGGAAAAAAGGGGACGATGTGGAGGAAGGGAGGATGAGAGGATCAGAGCATGGAGAAGAGGAAGGAAGGAAAGAATGTGGACAACAAATGAGAAAAGACGTGATGGGGGAATGAAAGGAGAGTGAAGTAGAGAGAGAGAGAGGGAGATGGAGTAAAGAGAGGGGGAAAGTGAAGCGAAGAATAAAGCTGTTTAGTCGCGGTGAGAGAGGAGACACAGATTACAGCCCATAAAAGAGAGTTTGGTGAGGGATAGGTGGCTCACAGAGCGCTGGAGAGAGAGAGGTGACAGGTAAGAGTGTGAGGATGAGGGAGGGAAATGTTTGAGAGAGCGATCATTATTTTCAGGTTTTTATAAACAGCATAAGAATTTGGGCAAACAGATGAAGTAAGGAAGCAGCAGAGCTTTTGAGTCCGACATCCACATAGCAACAGTCTATTTTAGGGACAGTAGATCTGTTTCCCAGCCTGGTTATTTTATACTTAGTTGCAAGAGAACAATGAGAAAAAATAAAGATCAATAACCCAGTGTCTGTGTCTGTGTGTGAAGCCTTCTAATTAATGCATACACACCTGTACTTTTGCAGACGTTAGGATTCATTTTTGGGCTGTTTAAATAGTTTTAAAGATCGGACAACACGTCATGGTGGTCCAGTTGACTCATGAGACCGATGTGTCCAAATTCAATGACTCCTCCCTGATGACTGGTTTAGGAAAACTAAATTATTTTGGTTTTCGTTCTTGGCAGATACAAGAAAGAAACAAACTGTATAAATTGAGTTTGAAAGTTCAGAATTTAAATTCCTCTTGAAACAGGAAAACTAACTATTAAGAGCATGTGGACAGAAAATCTGAGCGAAACACCAACTGGACCAGAACATGCGGTCAGCAGTTCACCGGGTTTCAATCGTGTGACCGGTTTAATGGTCACATGGAGGGGCAATAGTTTAATGTGTCCAGTTACACTAAAGGTGTATTGATTACACATGAAATATATGAGTTAAAATGTGGCTTAGATGCATTCAGGGGGGAAATCTAAGGACCCTGGAGCATCGATTTGTTCTAAAGGACGGTGGGGGAGTATTGATAGGGGTGATAAAGAGACGCTAAGATTCCCGACTAATGAATATGGAGGGAACACTTTTCTTTCCACTTGGTTTTGGTTTCGTAGGACACGTCCTCTTCTCATTGGCTTTTAACTCTGTGTAGAGTGTTGACTTTATATATTTAATTGTTTTTTAATCTTTCTATTATCTACTTCATGTTTTTATTGTGTTTTATCTTGTTGTGTAGCACTTTGAAAACCTTGTGTTTGCTGAAAATCGTGCTATATAAATAAAGTGGATTGGATTGGATCCTTCAAACAACCAGTCCTTTAACTGGGATGCAGATTACAGAAGAAAGAGAAATAAATAAAAAGAAGAAGTTTCTGTAGTTTTGGGTTGAGCACAGAAGTGTGCTAAAACTAAAATAACAAAAACACGAAGCCAATTTTAGGCAAATGGCACAGTCTGATATTGAACTCCAATAACCAGGAAGGTCACCAAAACTTTAAAACGTCACTTAAACTGTCACCCGACAGTTTTCTATCCTTAGGTTACACGAGGTCACGTGTGAGCCTTGAGGTCCTCAGCAGTATTAGTTGTTTGTCTTTGACTAGTTGCCAATCTATCTCAACACTGTGGTGTCCAGGGTCACAGAGACCTGTTACTGCCTTTATAGACATAATAGATAGCTTGTTGTTGACGTTCCAATCTGTGTAAACAGCAGAGATGTATAAAGTACTGGAGTAAAAGAGTGGAGTAGAAGTACAAGTGCTATATCAAAAAACTGACTTGAGTAGAAGTTGAAGTGTTCTTTAAACACCATACTTAAGTGAAAGTACTAAAGTATTCAAAAAAATTTGTACTTAAGTATTGCAAGTAGAAGTATGTAAAAAATTGCTACTCAAGTACTGAAAGTAAAAGTACAAGTAAAAGTACAAGTACAAGTACTGTTGTTTATATTATTTCAAATATTTATTAAGGCAGAACTTCTAATGTTACAGTGTTACAATGTTCATGGTAGAGTTCTGTGATCTCCCATGGTCTACTTAAGTACAGTACTTAAGTAGTTCCACTTTGTTACTATACATCTCTGGTAAACAGACATCTGTGTCTCCAGACTAGAATATGCTGACAATAACACCTCCATGGGTAAAGACATTCTCTGACTGATTCTGGGCGTGTAGTATTTGTGGTGTTATCTTGGGGTTTAAAGTCGATCCACCAGGATGAGTTGGGCAGAATGTGAGACCGACTCAGGCACTTCTGATGAACTTTGAGAGTGTCTCTAATTCTCCTTGGCCAAGCGTCAATAAATAATACAGCATAAGACATCAGAGGCTCCTGAACACTTTCTGAACTCCTGACCTCACCATTGACCTTTGACTTCGGCAACTTCTCCACAACAATCACTTCACTTATGAATAAATTCATTGTCACGCAGCTTCTCTCACTCAAGTTACGTGGAATCCTTTGAGGTTCATTAATAAAGCTGCTTAACCGCACACTGCAAAACACAAATTAGTTCTATTATACGAACTGAAAAAACACTGTCAGTGCAAATCCAGTGGCAAGTAAACAACCTGTCAATCACAGCCGTCAATCAAGACCCACCTTGCAGAAGACACATTAGATTATCTTCTTAATAAAACTAATTCTTCAGCACATATACTGGAACAAGTAAAGCTGATAACTGAGATCATAACAGCTCACAAAAGAACAGAACTTCCTCTCAGAGACATTTTTTGGAGCGGCTATCAGTGGCGCCAACACAACAGAACCAAACAGAGCAGAACAGGAAGCTGGACTGGAAGCAATAGAAGCTTCCTGTAGGACCCTGAGGGAGAAACCAATCAATATTTAGGACGCTGACTTCCTGGCACCCTCCTCCACATCATTGTACACATGCACGCATAGTGTACATACGCCTCGCCTCACACACAAATGCAGGTATACACACAGAAACGCACACATAATCAAAGAGAGAGAGAAAAACGAAGAAGAATCTAAATCTGATTTTAAACGCCAACGGGACTCACGAAAGCATTAAGTTGTAAACACCCTCTGTTTTTGGCTGTATTCACTTCTTAACCACCAAACACACACACACACGCACACACACACACACACACACACACACACAGATTGTGCATCCGCCATAACACACTTATACACAAGAACTATTATCCTCAGAAAAATTCAGGCAAAAAATACACCCACACACACACACACACTTAAACAAGAGCAGAGGGCACTGGAAAAAAACATCCACACAAACATCTGCCTACACAACAGCACACACACGCACACACACACACACACACACACACACACACACACAGTGAGAGTGAGAGAGAGAAACTGAAAACAGGAAAGAGAGATTTCATTACAATTTAACTTATTTAACTGGCCCGTGTCACATGACTGTGGAAAACGTGAAAGCGAATAGTCGCAGACTTCAAACTAACGCGTTGTCAACGTGTGGCGATGCAGAGACGAACAAAGAACGTGGCACACAGCAGCAACACGAGTCACCTCTCATGACATTTCAAAAACAACACGTGACAGTTGGAGGCTGAGCAAAAAACAAGACGGTGACACAGACGTCTCGGTCTCCAGCGCCACCTGTCGTCTGACAAAAGACTTGCAGGAGAGTTTTCAGAGAAGATATCCAGGTCTATGTTGAACCATAATATATTAACTGCCAGAGGCAGAGGTGGATTATATCACTACAGCCATTTATTATCTTTTATATTTAAAAAAGACAAACAAAGCATTAGAAATAATCAGTATTATTTAAACTGTAACAACAAGCGTGGTTATCGTATCAAATTGAAAAAGTAATCCCGAGTCGCTGGTCCTACACTTCATACTATGACGATAAGTACCAGTCCGGCATCATTTCTGCACATTGCTGTGTTCATTAATGGTTTCATGTGCTGTCAAATCATCGGCTACATAACGGTGTTGTAGTACTTAAGATCAGTCTTGGTCTCCAGACAAAGATCATCAGCATTTCTATTCAGCCTGAATAGAAATGAGGAGGACTTGAGTTTTATTTATAGGTCATGTCAAGACCACAACTCCAGGGGTATCATTAAACCGCCCGTGCATTGTCTGGTTTATTTGCCCCCTTCACACATCAACAGATGTAGGAGACAGAAGAAGAAGCTGTGGCTGGCTGGGATGACACAACACAGCCCAAATCTTCTGTGATAACAACTGGCTACTTAAATCACAAAGAGTTCGTCCAAAAGAAAACACACAGCGGCCTTTAAATCCTGCAATGCAACGCTGACGGAGCGAGCTGGGACCACGCATCAGCCAAAGAGATTAGGCGAGGTACCCACTGGTCTTGGTCTTAACGTGGTCTTGCTGTCGACTTGTTGTCTTAGTATTATCTCAGCTTGATACTCGCTGGTCTTGGTCATGACTTGGTCGTGGTTTAGGTGGTCTGTATGTTAACTTGTAACGTGACCCACGATCTTTTCCTAAAGCAAAGAAGATCTTGTGCCTGAACTTAACTTTAGGTGTGACTGTTTTCGCTCGGGAAAGATCAGAGTCAAACCTGAAAGATGTTGACTGTCGGTGTGTGATGGGGTCCATATTGCCTCCAGGGTCAAAGTAAGATGCTTTGAACACCCAACCTCTCTGCTAAGATGTATTAATGTGATGCGATAACATCATGATTTTCAGGTGAGGATATTCTCAACATTTCTTTTCGAATCTTTGGTTCAGGCAGTTGGAATAAAACATAGTTTACTTCAAACATCCAGAGCAGCAGATGAAAGACGTTTAAGTATGAAACACATACGGGGGGCTTTGCAGAATGCAACTGCATCATTTTTCTGCTTCTTATTTGAGTCCCCTGTGCGTGTGTTCAGCAGAGTTATTAATCACAGCACTGCTGTGTAGCTACTACACTTTATCACCCTTCAGCACACCCCGATTCCAGATGTGCAGAGCAGCACGCCGCTGTAACACCACGCTCGTTCAATTAATTGGTCCGTACAGCACAAAAAGAACAAAATCAGGGATGTGTTTCGCAGCTAACACAACACACAAAAGAACGTCAAAGTACGGATGGGTTCAGCGTTCAGCAGAACAATGATGAAGATTTCCACACGTTTTATTCATCTTTGACACCTCGTGAGTTTGACAAGCACGAGTCCAACTCTGTGTCCTCAGCCTCTCCTGAATGAACGAGGCAGATGACGCTTTAATTCCAAATCGCCGTCACTCAATCGCAATGCAGCACATGGTGCACTCACACGACACGGACCTCCGACCTCCGAGACAGCAGAACACAATGCAGGTAAACAGTGAAGGAACCAACAGTCCAAAGCTTGTTTAATAAATCATCAAAGCAGCATCGTCCACAGAAGCCGATATGACCGCTCGGTACGGCGCATTATTCAATACAATATGAAAATATGGATGCCTGGAGGGTTACACAGCACCACCAGCCTAAATTCAATCTGCTACATTATAACAAATGAAAGGTAGCACTGTTCAAATGTGCTTGGTACTTTGGCTGCCGTCCATCTCGGGTTCAACGGTGCGTTACATTTGGCAAAGATAATCTGCAAAAAAACTGTTGAATCTTTCCGCAACCGTGGGTGGAGAACGGTTCCTCTCCTTCTGGTGATGTAACAGGAAATTAACAAAACTTTATAGGTTGCTCAATATGTTCATAAGCAGCCAACTTCTCATTTTCCCTGGAATGCTATCTTCGTCCTGCAAGTGCCCTCTTCTTCGTCCCCCTTCTTCTTTGATACATAAAGGAAGAAAACGGCCTTAACAAGTCAGCTAACTTAAGAGACGGCTGTTTTGAGGATATAACTTCAACTGACACACTCACACGTCCCCAGTAAGGCTCTGTAATGCTAAGTCTATCTTGTTCCGTTAACTCCTCCGGATCAGCGCAGCAGACAAAATCAGACATCAGACAAATGTAGCACTCTAAGATAACGTGACCTAACGAGCCCACGGCGATGGTTTTACACGTGGAGGATACAAATATTGATTTCTGCAGGGTGAAAAATGACCTCCGCTCAGTGGCCGAATCCAAGTTACATTAACATTCACTCTGGCAGCTAATCCGCCGAGGCTTCCTGTTCTATAATTAAAGGAGTCGTCGGCTCACAAATGTGTATATCATGTAAATCACATCCTCGGGATGTGAACAGATTAAGAACAAAATAAAAGCTGCCATCAAAGCATTTCAGATTTGACTATACGACCAGCAGACTGTTATTGTTCAATAAAAACTCACTGACACTTAAAGCCCTGCACTGAATCAGGATACTACCCATGAATACGTTTGATTAACAACATCTGCAGAGAAACAACAGCAACGAACTCTTCAGGCCACAGAAAGGAGAGGATAGATATAGTAATACTGTAAACTCTATGCAAAATGTACTGTAAATATGTGTGGCATACAGAGCCATCAGTGCGTTAACATAAGTTTATTATTATTAATCTACATATTTAATTTACATTTCATTTAGTCCAGCTCATGTTCAGAGTGTGGTGTTGTTCTGTTAAGGTCAGAGGTTGGTTTTATGGTTTCAGGGTTTATTGATTGGAAAAATGTTGCGTTATCCGGCAGTTATGTATCGTCTGACTTCTACCAGCAGAGGGCACGTTCGATATCAAATCTCGCGGGAATACGAGAACAAGATCACGCACTTGGATAAACAGTTACTGTGTGTTGAACTATCAATAAAATTATATTTTTTCTCTTTGCAGGCAGGGAGAGTTAGAAATATGTAACTGATGGATGAGTATGTTATGATATGTAGTAGTTTATGATCCCGGTTAGATTTGATGGATAAACACGGTTATGAACGTTACTTGTTCAGCAAACTTAACCTACCATAAACGTCGGCAGTTGCCTAGTTACCGCGAGCAAGTGCTAGGTTGATAACGAATGTGCATGATGAAACTGGTCTGGAATATAGATGTAACATACGGGATTTATTGTTTTGATGTGAATAAGCTTCAAGATGTTCAGAATTTTTCTGTGTGGAAACACGAGAACGAGATCACACACTTGGATAAACAGTTACTGTGTTTTGAAATGACAATAATATGATATTTTTGCTCTTTGCAGAACAAATAAACTTTAAATTGAATGTGTAGCAGAGGACAGCTTCATTCTGCATATTCTACATATGCACTGTGAGCACTCTGCATGTTGTCTTTATGGCATGGACGATCACAGAGTGATTAGGTTCTCTATGCTGTACAATCTGTTGTGGATTTTAATTACAAAGACTCTTTGGTGGGGCGGGCGGTCGGTAGCGTAGTGGGTTAAGCGGCCGCCCCGTGTGTGGAGGCTATAGTCCTCGCTGCAGCTGGCCCCGGTTCGAATCCCGCATCGGACGGCTAATTTACTGTGTGTCACTCCCCCTCTCTCTGCCCCCTGCTTCCTGTCTATCTTCAGCTGTACTATCAATAAAGGCCAAAAAAAGAAATCTAAAAAAAAAAAACAAAGACTCTTTGGTGTGAAGTCACACCACTCGGTCAACTGGTACTATCACTCCCATACCAATACAAACCAGACATGTATATGCATGCACACACACACACACACACACACACACACACTTGTGTGGGGTCTGAAGTGCTGTGGCTGGATTAACTCTGCTCTCATTGGCCTTAATCTTCTGGGTGAAAACACACACACATGAAGTCTGTGCATTTGAACACAAAGACACATAAATACTTGAGTGTGTGAGATTGCTGTTACCGTATGTTGAGTGCATTCACCTTCCACATAAACACAGATCTCAGGTAAAGCCATAAAGGCATGAAGCAAAAAAAATAAATAAATCTATTGAGTATAAACTGGAAGCAAGCACATCATGAAACAAAATAAACTGATATATTTCTCTCTCATCGTCTGTTTGCTCGCTTTCCCTCAACTCTCGTTCTGTGTTTTTACAAGATATCTGATTTCTTCTTTCTCTTTTGTGCTGGTAGGAATGAAAACGGCTGTCGGTGTTTGCAGACACACACAGATACACTCATGTATGTGTGCGTCTGTCTTGTCCTGCGTTTGTGGTGTCTGCTTTTCGGGTGAGTATGTACAAACAAGTGCGGTCTAGATTTGTGGATGTCTGATGCGTGTGTGTGTGTGTCGGGAATCTAGGCCACATCTTCAGATCTCAACACCAAAAGAACATCACATTAGAATCCCAAAACAGTTCAGCAGCCAATAAGGAGCCGGGATGGTGACTTTAGCCCGGCCTCGTCACCGTGTCAGTCAAACATCAGGGCTGCACTGAGACCTTCATTTGCAGCACACAGAGAATGAAGAAGGTTCACTGACTCATGTGAAGTAGGACACGTCTGACAGACACATTGTTGGAGCACGTTCTGTAAGGCCTTACCGTTTTTATTTTATGTTTTTAATATTAATCTAACGTTTCCATATGATCGCCTTTATTAAACCAGATAAATCAGTTTAGAACCAATTTACAAGTGGCCAACTGTCGATACAAGACATTAAAACATAAAGAAAAGACACAGCTAGAGCAGGAAAACAATAAAAGACGTGCACAGTATATTCAGTATATGGTCGCTGTCCAAAAATCATTTATTTCCAAGAAGATGAAAAATGTTTTATTCCCTCAGAATGTAATGAGACACATTTAGCACCACAAATGAAAATCCATGTTTATCATCAGTCACCAGTGAACCGTTATTATTTTAATTGATATTTGAATGGATTTACGTGGATTGTGTACAGACAACGTGCAGGTGGTTCCAAGCCTGGACTCCCCCCTGTGACCCTTGCTGTGTGTCGACAGTACTAACCACTGAACCACTGTGCTGGCTTCACATTGGACTAAGCAAAGCTACTTACGATCTTAGATTGAAAACAGCATAATCCAGGTTAATGGCAATATGACACTGATTGTTATGGAATTTTCTATCCTTAGGCTACACAAGGTCACGTGTGGGCCTTGAGGTCCTCGACAGTATTAATTGTTTGGCTTAGACTAGGTGCCACCATATCTCAACACTGTGGTGTCCAGGGTCACAGAGACCTGTTGCTGCCTTCACAGACATAATAGATAGCTTGTTGTTGACGGTCCAATCTGCGTAAACAGACATCTGTGTCTCCAGACTAGAACATGCTGACAATAACACCTCCATGGGTAAAGACATTCTCTGTGACTCATTCTGGGCGTGTAGTATTTGTGCTGTTATCTTGGGGTTTAAAGTCGATCCACCAGGATGAGTTGGGCAGAATGTGAGACCGACTCAGGCACTTCTGATGAACTTTGAGAGTGTCTCTAATTCTCCTTGGGCCAAGCGTCAATAAATAATACAGCATAAGACATCAGAGGCTCCTGAACACTTTCTGAACTCCTGACCTCACCATTGACCTTTGACTTCAGCAACTTCTCCACAACACTAATGAGGTCACAGAGCTCGTCGTCTACTCAAAAGTGCCGAATACAATATACAACAACAGAGAACTATGGGCCATATTCAAAGGCAGGCACAGTGATCAGCAAATGGACTGTACTCATATAGCGCCTTTCTAGTCTTCCGACCACTCAAAGCGCTTTTACAATACGTATCTCATTCACCCATTCACACACATTCATGCACTGATGGCGCAGCCTTCAGGAGCAATTTGGGGTTCAGTATCTCGCCCAAGGACACTTCGACATGCAGACTGGAGGGGATTGAACCAGGGATTGAACTGCCGATCTTCTGATTAGCAAACTGGAATGAGTCCTCATGAAATGGTCTCCTCTCCTCGTCTGATGTTCCTGCATCAGAAGAATCCACTCAGTCTTACATAACTCATTAGAGGTAGACAACACGAAGTCTTAATTTAGGTTGGTGATTAGCCTGGGCTCTCCCTACGGAAACATTCCTCCAAACTTATTTCTAAAGCTAAAGCAGGAGGTTTATATTGCAGTAAAGTATAAATGATACAGACTCTAATATGGCATGAAAATCTGAATGACCGTCCAGGACAACAGTGCCTACGAGAATAAACAGATTTACAACTTGGCCAGTTACAGTGAAATGTTCTTTTTTCTCAAATCTGTGAACACAAAAACAAACTCCAAACTTTATTCACAAAAACCTCTGACTCCTTCTGGCAAAATCGAACAATCACCTCAAAACCATTTTATCTGTGTTCAAAACTAAACAGTGCTTTCATATCATGCACACAGCCAGCCGGCGTATGAAGTGACTACTGAGCAGTCATTATACACTACATCAAAAAAAATACAAAACAGAGTGTGCAGGGCATGTAGATGAAGAGAAAAATTTAATTAAACTGAACAACACGGCACGGCATATATCAAAGACAAGGGATTCCTCCAGCCCCTGATTCCTTCTGTCAGGACAGAGAGCTTTGTCTACATCACAGCAACGTTCTTTCTTTGCTAGGCAACAACAACAACAACAACAACAAAAACCTTCTGATGCTCTGGATCTAGTCTTGACAAACCTCCACACTTGTGTCACTACAAACCAAGTCCATTACCTGTGGGGGATCTTTCCTGGTATATGTTTTTTGAGACAAACACTTATGAGTCACTCATGTATCCAGATTCTGTTGGTGTT
Organism: Larimichthys crocea; assembly: GCF_000972845.2. NCBI lineage: Eukaryota > Metazoa > Chordata > Actinopteri > Sciaenidae > Larimichthys > Larimichthys crocea. Next base: position 21,357,024 of record NC_040016.1, on the reverse strand, counting down.
CAACAATAGAGTTGTTGTGTGGAAATGGTGACATCTCTGGTAGTTGTGTTCACATTCTTTTTACCGAGTGAGAACGCGTCGAGAGTTTCACGATAAATTCGATGAATGGATTTCGTGCACTTAGCATTTGGTTCAGAGAACGAGGTTTGTTGAAAAAGTGCAAACGATTTTCATTTCAAGTATTCGACTCGTCCTGTGGTCCCGCTGGGAGTAGCTGTAACAGTAAAAGCAGAGTTAAAGAGGTCTAAGTGAACCATTAAGAGGTGAAGTCGCAGCATTCACATGGGAGAGGAGGAGGCAGGGGGTGATGGAGGCATAATGGACAGAAAAGGGTGAGAGCAAAGAGGAAGTCTGAGGAGAGCTTGTGGGTGTGTGTGAGGATATGGCATATGGCATTCTTCAGTTCTTTATTCTCTCTCAATGACAAAATGCTTTTGTTGTCACCTTTATAAGAAACAGTCGCATGTCCATTCATGATCTGATCTGTCACCACTATGATTAAGGTTTGGTTATAGATTGGAAAAATGTCGTGATTATAGGACAGTCATAAGGAAACAATGGTTTTCCTGACCTTGTCTCCACAAGGTTTTATGGCTCTGCCATGTAAAGTCTGCCAGACAAATGTCATAAATCACAAGGCCACAAGAGGTCAGGTAAACATCCAAGACCCAAACCTATAGATCAGGAAAAATGTGACATTCAAGATCCGTTATAAGGGTTAGGGTGCATTAATCCTCAACTACTAGAGCTGGGACCAGATCAACCTGACCTCATATTCAATACTCAATGCTTTCTTTTTCAATTCAGTGTTTGTTAAAACGGATTGGACGTGGCAAAGCCCCACAGGGAACATTTTGGTAACCAGATCCTCTTCTCTGTCTGCGGCTTGCTCACTCAAATCAACTAGTAATGTGCAGTTGGCAACAGTTTTGACACTTGTAGCAAAGTGCTCTCAACTCTCAATGACAATATATAAAAAAGACAAAACACAGCAATTTGCCATAATGCTTATCTAGTATCTACACATGGTTGGGCTTTAGATTCCAAGTCAAACAGTCGGTAAAACAAAGCAGCAGAATTAAATCATGCAGACAGAATAAACCACAACAAACAGAGGAGGACAAACACTGTGTGAGTTACACTGTTGCACAAACATTCAGACGATATGACTAACACAGATGTGCAGGCAAGCAAGTATTACTAAGCGGATATGGAAATATGAATACAAACAGATCCAGGCAGACGGATGTTATTTGATTTTTCTCCCTTTTTCAATCAGTTCCTTCCTCCTGTCTTTTTTTTATCTCTCGTCTCTCTTGTTTAACTTCTTCCCTTCCACTTTCTTATCTACTTTCCTCTCTTCTTCTTCTTCTATTTGTTCCTCTCAGACCTTCCCCTCCTTATTGTTTGTCTTCCTTCCAATTCCCATTATCCTCCTTCCTTCTCCTTTCCACCCCCCCTCCATCCTTCTTCACATTTCCTTGCCGTTTAATTAAACATCTGATGCAACTGGAAGCAACAGCACCCACTGCTGCTTCATTCCTACAATGCAACAAAAAGACCACCAACACTCCCTGGACCTGTAATGCCACAGTTAAGAAGGCAGCAGCTCTTTTGTCGTCCCCACAGCGGGTAATGTGCAATAACACTATAATTCATATTTTAACTTTCCCGCTGCGTCTGACACTGTTTTCCTCCGAGTGCAGCTGCATAAACAGAGCTGAGGGACTTCAGCCGCCCCCACCGCACGGCAATTTAAAAAACATATTATCTCTTAAGTGAAACTTGGCATGCAGAGAGGGTTTGCAATAGAAGCACAGAGATAAATAAAGCATAAGACACGATATGCAGGATCTCATATAACTTATAAACACATAATAATGTGGTGGTGCTGGTAGTCTATGATCTCCACCCAAACAGCGCTCAGTTTCAGTGAATTTCAGTGGATAGATTGTGGATGGAGGTGATGGTATTTGACCCATTTTGGATGTATCACCCACATCTGGACTTGCAAGTTCTGTTGCACTTCAACTTTTATTCCTCGACTTTTCCTTTCTATCAGTTATGATCAGAGATGGGAAGTAACGAAGTACAAATACTGTACTTAAGTAGAATTTTAGGGTATCTATACTTTACTTCACTATTTATTTTTGTGCCAACTTTTGACGTTTACTTCTTACATTTTAGCATAAGTATCCATACTTTCTACTCCCTACATTTTCAAATCAGGGTCGTTACTCTTGCGTTTAAATGATGCTTATTAATAAACAGTAAAATTTCACCATCAGTATCAGTAAAAGGCGCCATGCAGACAACGTGATTGATTGGATTATGCTTAGAAACGTATGTAAACACACACTGATAAGACAACCCTATTGGTGCATTTGTCTTCACGTGCACAAGACGATGAACATAAATAGCCTAAAATCAGGCGGGCAACTCATTGGAAGGAACTAAAATTGTTTGTGATGGTGGCACCAGGTCAGCGAAATGTGTGCGAAAGCTAGCGAGAGCGTTGGTGGAGGAGATTCCTCGGGTGATGTGGTAGAGTCGAGTGAAGAAGACCAGCAACGCATCCCCCATCCTTGGCCACGAGTGAAGAAGACCAGCAACGCATCCCCCATCCTTGGCCATACCACAGAAACAGTGATGTGATAGTTCTCACATAGATGCAGTCAAAGACCTACACATGATGTCTTGCTGTTAAATAGATGTTAGTCAAGGGTATGCATTTAATGTTACTGTCTAGGCTTTGAAGTCTGCTTTGACGGATAATATTTGTGTGACTAATATCCATTTGCATACCAATAAAGTTTTTGAACACCATGCACATTGAGTTCACAATCCCTCATTCTTGTACAGTTTCATTTTTTGAATGTGTTTAGGAAAGATTGGCCAATGTAGCTTTTTGTATTGATTTCAGTTCATTTTTCTTTGCTTGGACAGACTGTAGGTCTATTCACAAGGTTACCGGTACTTTATACTTTTATACTTTAAGTATGTTTTAGAACCTGTGCTTTTCACTTTAACTTGAGTAAAAAAGTTGAGTCAATACTTCAACTTTTACTAGAGTCTTTTTAAACACAAGTATCTAAACTTGTACTTGAGTAAAGAATGTGTGTACTTTTGACACCCAACAGTAATAGCTGAAATCTCAGAAGCACATTTACTAAAAATAGGCTTAACTGGGAAAGAACAAGAGCGACAGCCAGTGACAACGGTCGTAAACAAAACCCCAGGTTGGTCAGAGTTATTTGGAAGTGAGGACAAAGTCTCACTCAGTCTGCTGTACATGTCCACCACAGTTCACTGGTTAAACTTTGACCTTGCTCTTACTACTTTGCAGTATGGTATTATTTAAGTTTTATTTAAGTTTGGATAACCTGGTTCAACAGCTGGCTTGTTCACAACCTTGTTACATCTTCTGCTCACATTTTTTTTTACCCTGTTGAACTTTTGTTTGTTGGCAATATTGTTGGTTCCCAGAATCCGGCATTACTTTTGTAAATTATTAGAACTGAAATAGCTCCTAAAATAAAACAGCAGCAGCAGGTTGTAGTAAACCAGTTTTCTTTTAAGCATGGTTAATTTTCCATCCATACATTTTCTGTAACCACTTATCCTTGTCAGGGTTGCTTGGGGTTAGTCTGGTTTATTTGTTCTGAAAGCCTCTGACAGCCACTGATTCTCTTTTTCTGAGAAGAAACATAGAAGCTGAGTTGAAAACAACAGAAAACAATTAACCAATGGACAAACAGAGAGCTGGTATTGTACTACTGCGAAAAGTCTGAAGAAAGGGGTTGTGATGAATGTGTGACCAAGACCATTGATGAAAGTTTGTTGTTTTTAAAACCATATTTCAAGAATTTGACTTTTTCACCAAAAGCTGCAATAAAAGTCAACTTCTTCTTCAGCGCTCAGTGTAACAGTGTGTCCTTTCCACTAAAAAACCACCAGATAAAGAAATCAAAGAGAGACTCCCAGTGGACGCGCAGCCTGTAACAGCAGGCTTCCACATGAGAGGAACCGCTGGAGGGCAATTTCCCTAAATTTGACAGCGCACATGGTGAGCCATCCAACTCCAACTTCAGCATAATCTTCCTCTTCAGTTTCATAATTTGTATGGAGAATGAATCCGTGCTATTTGTACCAACCGCTTGCCATTCAAATCATGATGGAAAAGGGAAGATGAAGAGAGAGAAGTTTTTTTAAATTTTCACCTCCCACGCTCCTTGAAAAATAGAAATGAAAAGAAAATGACTTCTGTTCCAACAAAATAATGAATAGTAGTACATTTAACTAAACAGTGCTTCTTTTTAGGAGCTGTCAGTAATTCAATTCATTTGGGCGGCGAAGTGATGAAACACTTTTAGATCCTGGATTCACATTTTAAAGTTAATCAATGATTCACATTTCTTTTCCCTGAAAGAACTCTTCAAGTTGGTGCCTCGAGACTTGGACATATTTTATTTGGCAAAACTGAATTCTCTGTTAAGTGGAAATCTTAAAGATGACTTTAAAACCATGACAGATTCATGTCAGGAGACTGCCTATTTCATATTGCACTTTGTATCCTGTTTTATTGCCTCCAATATTCGCCTTAACAGTCAAAATGTTGAAATTCATGTCCAACCCTGGAAGCAATGAAGAACTATGTTGAAATTCATGTCCAACCCTGGAAGCAATGAAGAACTGTACAGTAAATGGGCAGGAAAATGATCTTCACCGGGATGTGACCTGGCCTGAATCAGAGGTTGAAGATGCTTGAGGAATGGGTTAAGAAAAATGGGACCATAGTATAAATGTTTTTACTTTACCAAAAGCACGTAATGATTGGTGATTTTGGCAGATCACTGCCATCGCTTGCAAGTCAGAAGCAGGGAAAGTGTCATCGCTGGACTGGGAGGTGAAAAGAAGTTGTCTGTGATGTAAACTGTAATAGGAATTGCCATATCAGACAAAGAAAGAACAAAATAGATATTAATCATAAAGAAAGACAAAGCACCTTTTAAAGAAGCTTGTTTTAATTTTATATTGACCATAAATCAGTCAAACTGCTGCAATAGTGACTGGATGCACTTCTACAGACACCATGGACTAAGAAATCTGAGAACTAGGACAAAGGAAAATTAGATTTTGAATATCATAATAACAGCTATAATAGGTTGGTAGGAATAAATATCCTCACCTCTATACTGAGACTGTTGGCATTTTGTTGTGTGGCTGCGAAACAAAGACTGAGTGACACATGGAAAGAATGCTGAGGCACACAGTGACAGTGACACATGAAGGCATGTGTTTGAATAAACCTCCTGCAGTCATTTTACTCACCTTTTTATGTTTTATTAATGCGGCTCTTGAAATCTGGAACTTACAGTATAAAGTCAGACGGCTCATTTTAAATTTATGCTGCAATACTTATTTATATTGCCTCACTTTGATCACTGTCTGGCACTGTTTACAGGCATTGAACACATACAGCGTATCTAAAACTTTTGGGTATCCTTCACAGTGTGGTGAATCACTTACAAGCAGTGACAGTGACATCACATCTTACCCAGCACATTCATTCAAAGTCAAAAACTAAGATTTCACAAGCTTGCGTCCAAAACAAAACAGTTCAATGAACTGAACAGTTAAAATATATTAGTGGCTGCTAATAACCTGATAACTTAGATACTAAAATAATGATGCAAAGTCACCGGTGTTAACAAGAACTTTCTCTTTTACGAACAGAAAAAACTGAGACATGACTGAGCTCTGCACGTCCTCATAGAAGTCATTTCATTCTGCAACTTTCAGGAGCTTCATGCATTGATTTTTTTTTTGAGCTCATAAAAAATTTACACACAGCTCAAAAAAATAACAACTTTTCAACTTTCCTACGCTTGAAAAATCAGCTTACCTACTGGGGAAATGTGAATCTGTCCCTTTTGTGTGGGAGATCAGTTCCGTTATTGCAATTTCCACTATACAAGCTATACAATAACTGCTAGTCACAGGTCTGTGAATGCAGACTGCATTGGATTTATTATATTTTTAACAACACATACAATTCTCAGAGGATATACATAAATATCCTTGCCTTGTCATCTGCTCACCAACATTCACAAAAGTTGCAAAGTTCCAAACCATTCCCAAACAAAAAAACTAAACAAAAAAAAAAACACAGTGTCAGTGTAACTTTTATAAAAAATCCGACCTAAATAAAAACAGTATAAATGGAATAATAAAATATGGGCTTCGATCCATATGAGAAAGTCGAGAGTGATGCAAGAAGCAAGAACTTGCCTTAACACTGACAGCACAGGCAGATGCAGAGGCTCTAAGAGAACACATGGTATTTCTTATACTCCAAATAGCATCAAGCAAAAAGAGACAAAGAGAAGAAGAGGGAGAGGATTTTTATTATACTAGAAAATTCCTGCAGAAATTTTGAGAGTGACGAGTGGACTGTTGCCGGGGGTCTGTATTCAAAAAGCACACCTCAAATAGTCATTTTAAACATGTTTATTTAATGCTGTAAATGTTAGCAATTATCATGTCTTTACTGCAATGAGCAAAGTCTTATTTTGAAGGGTGTCTTATTTTGAAAATACTGCACCTGTTAGATTGTCAGTTGGAAATGCTGACAGAGAGAGAGAGAAAATGCTGAGACCACCCCTCGAACAGGAACTGCCATGACTGCCATGTTAAAAAGGCGGGAACATTTGTGGAGGAAAGCAGAAGTAACGCTTCTTTGAATCGCTCTAAAGGTCACATTTCTTCACTTTATCAACACAAAATAACTATGTAGACGTTCAGGAAGGGCTCAGGATGCTCCCAGTGATTTCGGTTCAATGATTGGAAATACGGTTTGGCCAGAAATCCTTCCTGTTCGAGGGGTGGTCTCAGCATTTTCTCTCTCTCTCTGTCAGCATTTCCAACTGACATTCTAACAGGTGCAGTAACTGCTCTGCTGATTAGGGCCGGCAGTTGGTCCTGGTTGCTTGGCAACCTCAAGCCTGCCTGAAGGAGGAGAGGGGGGAGGGGCTATTTTCAAAATAAGACTCCCTTCAAAATAAGACTTTGCTCATTGTAGTAAATACATGATAATTGCTAACATTAGCGGCTAATGCTAGAATTAGTGGCTAGCACGTTTGTGCTAGCTGCTCATGTGTGTAAATAAACATGTTAAAAATGACTGTTTGAGGTGTGTTTTTTGAATACAGACCCCCGGCAACAGCCCACTCGGCACTCTCAAATTTTCTGCGGGAATTTTCTAGTTTAATTTACTCTTGCCACCAGTGGCAGAACACTCTTTGACACTGTTTTTCCCCCCCTGTAGATCAAGACGTTTCCAAATCCAGCACTTCGTGTCTCCTCTGCTGCCCTGCTGATCTCTGTCTTTGTACACTCTATGTTTCATGTGTCTGTGTCTGCGTCCTGAGTGCATGTATGTGCACTGGACTACATGGACAGTGTTGGACATGGGCATCGATTATTGTTACAGTTCACTGTATACTCGTGTCTAAATCTTCCAATTGTCTGATTTGTCAAGCTGCCAGGTAGTTCAAACTGAGGATGGACAGCTTGCCGAGATGATTGATGGGGAGAGGAGAGATCCAGACAAATTGAGACAGGGTGAGGGTAGAACTCAAGGTGAAAAGGTGCACGCTAGGACTGGTAAACTAATATTCGAATTTCGAATATTATTCGAATATGATAAAAATATGTATATTCGAACGTAAAAATGAATATTCGAATATTTACTATTTGCTCAGGGCAGCGCGCGCATTGATTCTCCTCCGTTGTGTCCCATGGTGCGTCCCTTACTGACCTGTAGGCTAGCTATCTGCAGTCACGTGACACAACAAGGAAGCACCCCATCCCGCTCCCCACCTCAATGAAGAGCAGGCTACACACCAGTGATCCCGATGAGCAGTACAGTTTTGCATAAATTGCACTGAAGTTACACTAAATGTAACATGTTGAACATGACGCTTGGATTTAGTTTGAAGACCGAAAATAAATCAGCGTTTGACTACCACTGGTCGTTTTTCTTGACATTTGGCAGTGCAACGCCCTCTGTTGGATATAACGGGGTACTGTTACAATACTGTTACAAGTCCTATTCTCCGCGGGGGGAAAATAATTAATTAATTAATTAAGAATATTCGAATATATTCGATATTCGGACCATTTTTTAAGACTAATATTCGAATTCAATTTCTGGGGAATGTTACCAGCCCTAGTGCACGCTAACGTAATTCTAGCAGGAGATTTCTAAAAGTTGATTAAACTGATTTGATCAGGATTTGAGGGCGCTGAGGGCACACACAGAACAACGTCGCCTCACAGCAAGAAGGTTCGGTTCGGTTCTCTTTCTGTGTGGAGTCCCCGCATCTGTGCGGGTTCTCTACAATTACTCTGGCTTACACCCACAGTCCAAAGACATAAAGGTTAATTGGTTAATTGTTGACTCTAAATTGCCCGTAGGTGTGAATGTGGGCATTAATGGTTGCTATCTGTCAGCTTTGTGATGAACTGACGATGCTCAGTGCCAGCTGGGATAGGCTCTAGCCCCCGCGCAACCCTGATAAGGATAAGTGGATACAGAAGATGGATGGATGTTTTAAAGCATAGAAAGTTTTTGGTCTGTTTTAACCATGGTAACCTAAATTAATAGCTTGAAGTTACCAAACATTCACAGTTTAGTCTGCAAGATTTTTGAAAATATTTAACAGCCTTTGGAAAACAAATGATTTATGACAATATTCATATTTTTATAGCCTGGACATTCAGAGAAGAGCACATTGAACAACTGAGCAAAAGGAGAGGATCCTGAACAGCTGCCAAAAGGACTGCATTTATAAAGCAATTTTCAGCTTCAGTACAAAAAGCTTTACATTGCCTCCATGCGCACATACCACTTATACACTTATACACCACACTTGCTGGCCTACTCATGTAGAATCATTTGGAATTCAGTCTTTTGCTCAAGGACACTTTGTGGACAGGAGGAGCTCTCCCATCCGATCCCCAGATCCCCAGGTAGACGAAGTCACACTGGCAACAAGGATTGCAAACCCTAGAGGAGAGCCAGCTTGGTATGAGGTGAACGATGCACTGTCCAGATGGACTGTTTTATAAAAATATGTTATGAAAGAAAAACACGAGACAACTGTCACTGTTGGTCTGACTGCCTGTCACACCCAAACCATAGCTTTTAAGCAACTGTGATGAGTCCTTATCTGAATTATTCTGGAAAGCACTGACAATCAAAAAAAGTGTTGTTGCAGAGCCAGATTTTGCAACGGGGCAACCATCAAGATGTCTCTATTTATTCCAACTCTTATCTACAGCAGCACCTCCCCTCTCTGTCACTATAGGCAGCAATGCATGGCTCAACTCCATCAGCTCCTGCACAGGAGGTGAAATGAATTGACCTTTTCCAGTCAGATGTTTCAGATGAGAAGCAAATTGCCAATTTTACCGACACATCAACTGAGAGAGGTCAGACTCTATTAAGGAAAGCAGATGGCGGATCTCCAATCTCCCAAATTGTGCACAACAAATAATGTGTTCTCTCGTGGAAAGGTGTTTTTAAAAACACCCAAATGGTGTTAGTAAGGCAGCAGAGTGAATTACAGGCATCAGACCAACTCCCCAAATGTTTTCAGCGATATGACGCTTCCAGGTATTGATCAAATGTGGTCCGGTTGTTAATTCGCATGCCTGCAGGAGTCACTGGGTAGCGGTGCACGGCTTGCTTATCTCTATTCTATCATGCGTGCCTGCCAGCCAATCGACCTCTTGACCCAGACGTTTCTGAGTGGAAGCAAATTGCCAATTTTCTTGTCAGAGCCTGCTGAGTTGGCTTGACTCGTTATAAGTAGATAGCTGTTCTCTCGCTCCCTGCGAGTTGCCCGCAATCACTGTTCAACCCTCCACAGCGTGTATCAGCCCTGTCAAGTAAGTGGTCAGTCTGTCAGGCAGCTAACAGTTTAACGTAAGTGTTCAATCAAAGGAGGATGCAAACATGGAGCAGAGTTACAGCCACCGCTGATATTGATTATATAACATCACGCTGAGACTTGAAGCTTAAAAAAAGCATCAAATAAATACATTCTGATTATTTTCTTAATTATTTGATAGGATAGTTATCTCATTAAATTAGCGTCAGAGTTATTTTAATATTATATGCTTTCATTTTCCATTAATTGAATTCCTATTTTTGTCATTGTCCTTTTCCCCTTATACAGTAATTATCTTTGAAATACAATAATTAATTCAAAGCTATTTTAAAACTTGGCAGTGATGGCATTGACAGTGATCCAAAACCAATGTTCTGCTTGGAGTTGTTGTATGATATACAGTATGTGTGAACTTAAACAACACGTTCTCATCCCAGGTCATCACACACAAACAATCCTTTGTCCAGCCCTTTCAGCACATATGGAACATTACCATAAAATGATCAGTTTGGTCACATTTATGTAACAAAACTACATGGTTAGGGTTCAGGAAAGATCATGACCTGGGCTTAAGCCATAAGAACTTTGCATTTGGCTACAAACACCTAGTTTAAAGGTTTCTCCCAGCAATCTGTGTCGCAGGTTTCCACTGACTATGCTAAATTCCAACAATAGAGACTTTTAAACAAAAGTCACACAGAATCAAAAGTAGTTTTTTAAGAGTGTTGGCAACCTGCTTCCCTGTGAGATTAGGAATTTGTGACACAAACACATCAGTCTAAGTTTGATGGACTCTCTGACGGATAGACTCATGATGGATGCTCTCTGCTGCAATTTGCCTCCTCTGGTGTTCAGAGTGAAATCATTCCTCATCCCCAATACTGAGGAAGTATTTCACGCCAAGGTGTCCTCAAAGTGTCCCTTCAGGAGTTGCCTGCACGGAGGCTGGTTGTATAGATGTCAGCATTTGTCTCTGCACTCGTACTAAAACCTTGTTGTTTGGAGTTGTTTTACTGTAGTTGATTTATATTTTGGGCTCACTCCTGAGGACCATGACGGAGACACCATTCCCCAAATGCTAATAACTCCAGTTCTGTTTTGTTTGGAATGACCTCCCTTAATCAAAAGCAGAGAAATCAAGCGTTATCAGATGAAGCTTTGCAGAGGGACAATAAATAATACTCAACTTTTTGGGGAGCTAATTCTCATGGCACTGAGGCTTAGTGCGGGGTCAAGAACTTGGGTGGTTATAATATTGGATCATGTCGAGCTCGATAACAAATGAAACAAGCTGAAGCAAACCGCTGTAATAATCTCTAGACAGGTCAGGAAGCTAGAATGGACCTCAGCCAACACAACATAGTTACAGTTTATTACAGTACGAGTTCTGAATTAAATCAAAAGTGCAAAACTGGGATGATTTTCACTTTCTACAGTCACAAAATAAGATGCAGTTGCAAAACACACAGAAAAGGAATTTTTTGTGAGATCAATATGTGAATCAGTGGGGCGAGAGAGATTTGAGGTACAGTATGTCTTGCTTAGATGAGTTATGGTAGACAACTGTACCAGGGAGAAACAAGACAGACAAGACAGAGTTCTCAAATGGTGAAACCCTGCTTATGAGATTTGGACTTCTATATGGAGACAACTTGATTTATATGAGCAGAAACCTCTCTGGGCCAGTGTCAGACAGTTTGGAGGCATCGGGTCATCCATCATACGTGACAAAACATGTAGTTTACACTACAAAAACACTACGTACGTATTATCTGATCACAAATACGTCTTTGTTGAGGTCTTACTCTTACTGCAATGCAAACAGGGGTCTTCAATATTAAGGTCACGTATCTTGTTTACCCAACCATTACCATGCTCTGCTGATTACAATGTCACACAGTTCCCGCCTTACTGCACCTCACAGATAACGGTAATTATTCACACAGGTAATTGTATAGAGAACTGAACCTGGATGGCACAAAGCACTAACCACTCCCAACAAGGACATCTTGTTTGTCCCAAATTGCTGCCAAAATATGGATGGAAGTAAATGAGGCCTGTAATTGCTAACACATCTTTAGAATGCTGTGTTTAGAACGACTGAGACATAATTTTTTTTTTGTTTTGTTTGTTTTTTGAAAACATGAACTAATGATCAACAATCAATCATTCAACTTCTTAAATAAGATTTAAATAAGATGCCCAGAAAATAGTAAAGTACCTGCAGATAATGACCCAACAACAGTATTTGTGGTATAGATTAGATTAGATTAGATATACTTTATTCATCCCACCACGGGGAAATTCACTTGTGACAACAGCAAGATATAGAAACAAAAGTAGAGGAGGCCAAAACAAAAACAAAAAAGATACCCAATAAACAGCCAGAAATAAAACAGACAGAAATATATAAACTACGAAAAAGTAATCAACCTTTAAAAACAGACAAGTACTGAGGATAAGTGTGGCATGATATATAAAGAGTGTAAAGTGACCATAGTGTAAGTGATCTTGCAAAGAAGTGACCATAATATAAATAGCATTACAAAAATAAGTGACCACGATATAAATAAGAACTGCAAGGTATAAATGAAAATAAAATGGAATAAACTAGAAAGGAAAATTATATTATATATAATTATATATTAATTAATATATAAAGGTGTTAATGTTTTGTTACTTTCGAAGTAATAATGTTGTTTTCTCTCCTGTATTTATGATTTAAGAGCAGGTTAGCTCCTATTTTTTGTTCCTTACTTTTCTTTTTTCATCTGTGAAACAAGTTTTTTTTGTTGTTGTTTTCTCAGGATCGTGTGTTTGTTGCTTTCATACTTATTTTACTTATATTAGTTTTAATTTTTCCATGCACAAAGTATCTGTGTTAGCAGGTTATATAACTGTCATGTCTTTCTTTTGGCTATAAACACATTTTAATCAGCTTTTAAAACTCCTGGAAGTAAACACGATTATTTTTCTCCATCTGTTTCAAAGATGAAAAAATAAATTAATTATTTTATATTAAACAGAAGGACATATTTCTTGTTATAGTATAATTCATTCTGTGTTTTCTTCAAGCAACAAAGAAAAGTAGCAACAGCAGCAGCTGCAGTGGCAGGATGAATGACAGCAGGTTAGAAGGTTCTAGAGCTGGAAGAAGAGAGAAGAAATGAAACATCCACCCACGCACGACTGTAGTATCACCCAGAGAGAGATTGGGGGCAAAATATATGAGGGCGACAGAGACAGTAAAGGTAGTAGCAGAGCGACAGGAGGGAGAGAAAGAGAAGACCAAAGGAGCGAGATCGAAAGAGGACTGGGGGTGGAGAGATGAGAGAGCGAAAAGAAAAGGAGGATTTCACACCTAAATTTAGCTGCTAAATGTGTCTCACGAGCGCACACAGACAAACACAGTGGCCATAACATCTGATATTCAGGGTTGAATACCAGACGGATTTTCCTATTTTAAAGCCGCTGAGGCATTTTCTCATCATATCCACTAGACGTGATGCATCGCTCCTGTCACTGTGTTTGAACCGTAGAAACCCGGTGTGGATGTTCTGGAAAGAAGCACACACTATGCCAGAAGATCAGGAGACACTAAAGAATGAACTCCAATCGCAAAACACTGGATGGAAAGTGATGACCCTGCTATTTTCTTTTGCATCCATAATTCAACAGAGATTTCTGTGCTCACAAAATGTTGCCAGACGTTGCAACAAATGAGCTTCATCTCCTCATTGTCTTTGCCTGAGAAATTATCACATTCTCATTTAGTTTAAATGGTGTCAGTGTGCTCACGAGGAGCAAAGTTATAAATTTAAGGCTCGAGTAAAACGTCATGTCAAACAAATCCAGAAAATATTGGACGATGAACAAAAGGATGATATTTAAACATAAACACAGAATATATCAGGTTGTTTGTATCTACATAACCGCTGTCATCTCACACTGTGCTATTTTCTGACTGAAAAGATAACGTGGTCAGTCCAATTTCAGATGTGAGATAAGTAAGAAGATATGATGAGCTTTGTTGATCCCCGAGGCAAAACTGGGTCACTGCAGCTGCAAATAATAATAGCCCTTGAAAATAAACAAACTAAAATATGTATAAAAACTAAAGATGCAGCGTCCCGACCACGGTAAAAAAAGTGTCCGGTTACAGAATGAGTTTCAAAGTTCAATACCGGTGTTGCAAATATGGACAGTTGTGCCTTTTGTTATGATTATTTTACTTATGATAAAAACTAGTGAGTCCACGACAACACAAGGCATAGCAGCTAATATTATTAACAGCTCGCCATCTATCTTTCACACTTTTTCTCCTTTTCCCTTCCATCAACATCCTCTTCGCCTCTGCCATAATGTCCATAGAAGACGCCAAGCCCGGTCACATTATACCAACCAGACAAAAGTCCAGGCACCACACCCTGAAAACAGGCCAGAAAACCTCCTCTTCCCAGTCATCCAGTCGCCGGTGGTGCAAACACTACCACTCACGGTCTGGCCAGCCCGGCTAACAAACTGAGCTAAAGGCAGCTACACATTGCAGCAGTTTGCTTTACTGTCCATCAGGAAACTCTGAAAATCACAGAAAGTTGATGCAAAGGGTCTTTCACTTCATTTCTTCAATATCTTCAGTAATGTCCGACGAAATGCACTCTGACCATTTGCTGATTGGAGCACATTAATGCTTCAATATATTAATTTTGTTCTACTGAACAATACTGAATTAATAAAGCACCGATATGTGATTGAGAAAACATTTCTCCTGCCTGTTTTTGAAACACTACACTTCACTTTCTCTTTCCCTTTTAGCCTATGCCAGTCTATGTGTGTGTGTATCATGTTTTATGTGCATGTATGAACTGCAGTAAAAAGAGCAAAGAGCAAAATCACTGTCACTGTGCTGATTTTATTTGAAAGGAAAATCTTTTATCTAACCTTCCAACCAGCAATGGAAAATAACTGACTAACCTTCGATCAGTAGTAGATTTAGATGCTGGTTTTCTGAGACTGGGATTAATGTTAGATCCGTACTTAAGCAGCCAAGTCAAACTGGCATCTGCCTCAATGGTTTGTAGTCCTGTGATCTGCACTTTAATGCCTTTGTTCACCTGTGATGTGCGAACATCAGACTATAAGTAAAAGTGCGCATCCTGCAGTAGCTCAGTCCATAGAGACTTGGCTTGGAAACCGGAGGGTGACTGGTTCAAGTCCTGCATGGACCAAAATATGGAAGGTGGACTGGTAGCACTGCTGGGGTGCCCTTTGAGCAAGGCACCAAACCCCCCAACTTCTCTCCACATTGCATGTCTATGAGCCTTTGTATGTGTGAATTTCCCCATTGAGGGATTAATAAAGTATCTCTTCTTCTTCTCGTAGATCAGGTATACAATTGTAGGCCACCTCACAGCATCTCTCCTGCCGAACACACACTCAGTAGAGGAGGATGTACCAGTGTTGGGTTCAAAAAGTACTTTACCAACGTTCAACGCTGAGAGCTGAGAGACACGATCACGCTGACCTGCCTCCCACTTCCCTCTGTTTCCATCACCTTTCTCTGTTTTCTTTCCCTCCTGCACTGCTTTGTGTATAATTACAGGAATTTTCCATTTGTTTCTGCTGCTGTGTAGCTGCCGTTAGCTCAGTTTGTTAGCTGGACTGCCCAGACTGTGAGCGCAGAGCACTAGAAGAGTGTTAGTGTTTGGACCACCGGGACGAGGACATTTTCAGGCAGAGGTTGCAGGCCAAGGCTAACGGGTTGTGATGTTGGTGTCATGCTAGAACAGGAGCTGGCAGAGTAACCGGGCTTAGCAGCCTCTATGGACGTAATGTCAAAGGCAAAAAGGCAGAAAGTGACATTGGCAGAGGAAGCTAAGAAATTGAGAGTGACTGAGCAAGAAGACAATGAGTTTTTCCCCCTGTAGTGTCTCCGTTTAAGCAACGATTACAATGTCAACTGTAATGAAACCTGTGTAGACAACTGTATTGATTAAAATAGCCGTCATGCTTCAGGAGCCCCAGGACATCGTATTTAACTAATACAAGTTTAATATGCTTTTCAGAAAGAAAATCAAGTGTATTTTTGTTTACTGAGCTGCAGCAACTGAGGCCACACAATCCAATTATAAATAATTGGCACATGCCTAAAGGTAAATGTGAAAACAGTGTTAGAGAAAGGACAAGTTTAGAAACTTCACAGCACTAAAGCTACTAAGCTACTGATCGTAGCGGACTAAGTAAGACTGCAGACAAATAGATCATGATGTTTGTATTTGTTGAAGGCAGTGTGCTATGGTGGCTATCAGCACGATGTTATTTACCCACAGGTTTCTAATGTCACATTTCATTACCTCGCCTTGTTGGGTTCCTTCTCTTTGCTGTGATCTTTAACATATTCAATTATCTCCCATCTCTGTTGCTCTTTTGATGCTGATGTATCCATTTACCTAGCTGTGGATGTCGTTCAACCTCTTCAGCCTTTGTGAGCAGCTGATTTGATTTTTTTTTCCCTCCCTCCATCAGCAGTACGTTTGATGTGCTACCACTCATTTTCCCAGTCAATGGGTCTTTCACCCACGTCAGCTGCTGTAAACAAGCCAGGGACCTAACTCCACAGTGGCAGCGACAGCAAATTCACTCCTAAACTCACCTGCCAGAATCATTATTTTTCAACAATTTATAAGACAGTTGGAATAGAAATGGACTCTGAAATGGCAGTGTGGCCATTAAAGCAGGAAAACACAGCAGCCACTGCCAAATGTTCATAGGCGTTTGTCTTGTGGTTAAAAATAATTTCCCATTGTCACTGTAAGGTTGGCTCTTGCTGTTTTTTCGAGATATATTTTAGAGTTTTTGCATTTAAATCTGTGCGAAAGTGAGACACCTTTCTCCAACCACAAACAGACCGTATGGACGGGGCAGAAATGGGAAGAATGATGTAAAAAAACGTTTGGAGAAAGTTATAGTGTGATGATTGGTGGAAGCAGACCAGCGTTACAGTACTTTAGCCACGATCATCTTCAGCTTTCCAGCAGAATAAAATGTTACTTTGATTTGATTTAGTCTCATACTTTTTGAAGGTTAACCCCTGGACCCCAGGCTTCTGTGACCATGCAACCACAACAATGTTTTGGCCCGTACTCCACACGGCTTCATATCCAACCAGGAGTCTTCCAGAAGCATTTTGCCTGCCTTCATTAACTCGCTCAGATATGGTGATTCCTCCTTGGTCTATCTGCTTCTATTATAAGTAAGTAGGCCATGAGTTAGGTCTGTTTTTATGATCTTATGATTTTGAAAATTGGCTGGATTTTGTATCAGGTCTCTGTGTCTGACTTCCGTCCATCAAAAATACAATATTCTCTACGGACTAGAGAGGAGAGTCATCAAAAACATTGTCTGGAACGTTCGTGATTAGCTCCGGTGGCTGTGGTGTGGCTGAAACGTGCCACAGCTCTGCCCAGTGGGATCAAGCCATAAATAGTAAAGGCAAACAGTGAACTGCATACTGTTTGCACCTCAACCTCATGCAACAACCTCAGGCTAATCCAAATGCTCTGTGTAGGAAACCACTGAAGTGAGAACTGTCTATGTTCAAGATCAAAATCACTTGACCAGAAAAATGTCTGTGTTGTCCCAAAGGGGACGGTGTATTCTTCTACAGTCAGACTGAACTAAATGGAAGCTTTTCTGTTTTGTTCTGTGTTCTTCTTGATATGCTGCAGGATATCTTAGAGGTTAAGTGAAAAGGTCACAAAGTGCCTGGTAATGCCTTTCTGCAGCACCCTGAACATGCCTGAACTCTGAAATGCACTGTGGGGGGTTTGTTTATCCACACTCCAGTAAAGGTGAAAGTTGGACTGTCGGAGCAGCATTCAGCTGTCGGCTGATGGTAATTTCCAACCTCGATCACATATCTAGTTTGCATTATGCGCGCGGGGCTGGAGTTTCACTGTGGAGCTGATCATTTCAGTGTGTGAGGCTAGAGAAGTATAAGATGCAGATTTGAGACGATAATTGGCTCCCATGGAAATAATGCAGAGGAGCTTTGGGGTATTTTTCTGTCGCAGAACGCAAATGCACAAACAAAGTCTGAAAGGGTTCGACGGTATCAAAAAGCTTTGGAGGACAGCTCAAACACTCACTCACAAACACTTAACTGAGCTTCTATCATAATCGTTGTGTGTTGTAGTTTTGAAATTACAGTTCATTTCATGATTATGACCATGTTATGTTGACAAAAACTACCCCAACAACAGGCAATATTTATGGCACATGGGAAAACTACTCTGGCAGACTTGCTTGGTGGCGAGTGATGGTGTCTTAAGTCCACTGGCTGCAAAGCTGAGGTATCTGAACAGCAGGGAGGAATCCAGTGCCATCTCTCTGCATTACAGACGTGAAGATTCAGGGTACTTAGTGAATCTGATGGCATGACCTGACCCCAAAGAAAAATTGATGGCAAGTTAATTGGATAGTACAAAACACACTTGTGTTGTGTTGCACCACCTTTGGACTATTATTTTCTAATTAAATACATGAGATTTACATTTCATTTCAGAGCCCTGTTCTTCCTTTGCTTCATTACCAAAATCAATGATTTTTTTCCATCACATTTAAAATGCAGCGTCAGTAAAGGAAGTGAGAGATGTTTTCGGTGACTTAACATCGTGTTTCTGTACTTCAGCACTCTGCTTTCTGTGCATATGTCGGCATGTGGACTGAACTGACTATTGTGACTGTTTTCCTCTGATTGCATGTGCACTTTGCTTTCTACCTTTTGCATTACCCAGGCTTTCAATTTCAAGCTATTCACCTGAGGTAAATTTGAATTTTTTGCTGCAGGGCACATCCACTATGCTTTTTCAGATTTAGCACAGGATGGCGGTCGGTAGGTTTATTGCTATTTACTTGTAGCACGGAGCCATTTTGGCAAGAAACGATCACGATTTGAGACATGTGTAATGGTACATCATAATCTTAAAGCAAGGTTCTTATTTTTCGGCATTCCATCATTTTCTTGTTTTTCACTCTAGCAAGTAATTCCCCATGTAAAACTCATCCACACAGACACATTGTTCAAAGACATTAGACTAAGTGTGTCATGCTTTTCTCCTCTCAGATTACTGCAGTTTGTGTCCATTAGTTGACAACCACAATTTAATGATGGTACTTTCATACCAACAGTATTCTGATTCAGGAACTGGAAAATTAATATATAATCCAAAACCAGTCTCAGACCAAGAAACCATACTTGAATCTGTCTGTACAAGGCGAAGAGAAATACTTACAGTCCAGATGTGTTGTTTTCAGTTATAATGCAACAGAACTCCAAAGTTTCTTATCTAAAAAGAAAATGGAGCAATAAAACACCTCACTCATGTATGAGCACAATATAGCTTTCATGGCCGACTTAATGACCCGTAACATTTTTGATGAGAGGTGCAGTAGTCCTTGTTTTCCACTTCTTTGCAGCACATGCACTTTGTGCTTTTCTAACTATTACTAGTGTGGCTCCAATTCACAGTCATCATTTTCCTACAATGTTCAAAGGCCGTGGCCTGCCTCTGGTTGGTTTTCCCTGATATTCTTACCCTATTTTTTTAAATTAATCTTACTCGTCATGCCAAACCTAACCAACCCAACCAACAAAAGTCATAGACAAAGAAGAACAGCTTGTGCATTTGCTAGAAATTGGCTTCTTGGCAACGGTAGACGTAGTATCGACAAGTCACATTTGAGTAGTTGCAACAGTCCAAGGTGGAATGCATTAGTTGAAAAGCAATCTTTGAACTCATTGGCTATCATCTGACGATGTTTCAGCTTTTTTTTTTGAAAAGTTATCTACAGAAGAAGTCTCTGCCAGGATATCCAAATTTCAAATATATGCTGCCTACGGCAGAAGCTCAGGAACATCAACCACTGCCTGCAGAAGCTAAATTGTGGTCCGATAACAGCTGATGGGTTCTGAAATTAAATATTGAACATCTGCCAATACCGAGCTCTGATCTGATACTTGTATTTTCCTAGCTATTACAGGTACACGGTGCACAGTGCATACTTCAAGTACAATAATCCAGTGTATATGCTTGGAAACTGAATAGCATTCCATTAAGCAAAAAGGACGTCGCCCGTATCCAAACATTTATGATGTGCTGCTGTGAGATGCACAAGATGAAAGCCTCCAGCAAATGGCATGTGTCACGAGAAGAACAGTGTCGTGCATTGTGCTGGAACAGAAGATTTCTATCAGGATATTTTGCCTCGATATGCTTGTGTTCCCTCTTTTTTTACAAAGTGACCTTTCCCCCGCCTGCAGTCTAACATTCGGTCCTCTGATGGTTGTTTGATGCCGTTTGAAGTCTGGCGGCTTCAGTTTCTGCTGAGTGATTCTAAAGTTTGTTTGATGAAAGGATGTATGTGAGCAGGAGATGGATATAGGCACAGTCACCCTCTCTCAAACAAACATATTTACTACACCGTATATCCAGTTCCTCTTCACTGTGCTGTTTGTGTACGATCAAAGCGGGTTAAAAAAAATAAGCCTCTGTGTCTGTGAAACACTTTCCAAAGTCTTTGAAGAACATGAGGTACCCAACAAACTGTAGCATCAACACTAACCAGTTTACAGCTCATTAAACTAAATTAAGCCAGACGAATAGCGATACTGCAAATACTGGCAAACAAAACAGCATCGCAGAAAAAATATACATCTTAAATATAAATAATTAATTAAATAAATAATTTATAAACACATGCCAGCAGTGATAGCAAACATAATCTGGGCACCATTAGGTCAGTGGTTTACCAAAAAAGTTACTGCTGATTCAGAGTTGTTGTATTCAAGTGTTGGTCACTAAGACCAGCTGGATCACTGGACATCCTATATAAGTGTCTGACCAGTAGTCTGAAATGTCAAATCTGCGATAAACTAGCCAACTAAGACAAACTAATGACCAACAAGTCTTTATATTTGAACAACAAAGTAGGTAAACCATTGGCAACTTCTGAAAACGACTCATATAAGAAGAAAACTGGAATTGCTCTGTTATATTTGAGAGAACCAGCATCAACATTGCACATTGTAGCAGACAGCGTAGTACAAATCCAGGCCGATCTCCAGGGATGAACCCTTTGTACCCCTGACCATCTACCCCGACTTCCTCCCTAAGACTTGGTTGCCACTTGCCGCTTTGCTTCTGTAAACTCCGGCCGGTTTTAAACTGACCAACACTGAGAGATGAGGTCAGCTGCGAAGAAAACACACGGATGGTTCAAATACAGTGCAGGTAGTAGATATACTGAATACTTCAAACAGACTCTCAGAAGTGTGTTTTTTTACTTTTATCTGCACATAAATCACATCCCCTCGCTGTAAGACCCCCGCCCCTGCACAGACACACACTGTTCTCTGCAACGCCAGCTAAGCAATGTTGCGGTATCTCCCCATCCAACCAAAGCAAAGAACAAAGATGAAAATTCAGACTCAATAAGGCGTGCAGGCAGTGCATTCCTCAAACACACACACACACTCTTTATTTCTCTGTATTTTACACACACACACAAACACATTAACGCACACACCTGTCCGCTGGCATTAGTCATGACCCAACTTCACACACACACACACACACACACACACACACACACACACACACACACACACTCAAACACGTGGCGGTGCGACCTCTCACCGCTGATGCAGAGGCTAAAACGACAGAGTTCGTCGCACAATGTGTCCGGGCTCTCCAGCTCTCCCGCTCCTCCTCCCCCTCTTCCTCCTCCTCCCTCTCTCCTCTTCTTCCTCGGTGACATCCTCTTCACCATCTTCATCACTCGCTCCACTTTGTCCATCCTGGATGATGGATGGATGACCAACGTCCACGTATCAGCTGTGGGGATTTGGCGGAGTTCTGTTTTTTTTTTCCTTCCTTTCTTTACACCTCCTTTTCTCGCTCTTCGTCTTCCACTTGTTTTCTATATTTGGCTTTTTTTTAAAATCTATTCTGGGAAATCAGACAACTTTCGCCACTCTACACCTACTTATCTCTCATCTTCTTCTCTTGCTTTTCCCAGATCCCTTCCTCTTCCTCCTACCCCCCTCTTCTCTCCTCTTCCTCTACCTTTACAACGCAGCACTTAATTGTTCTTCAGGTTTAGTCCCACAAACGCGGGGCGGCCATACCCGGAATTTTTTCCTCTTCTTGTTTTTCCCTCCGTCTCTCAGCTCACAGAAAAATCCGATGAACCGAGCGACGAGAGAAGTGAGACACTGAGGGAGAAGAGAAGAGAGGGAGAAAGGGAGAGGCAGCACATTTACTTCTCCCATCCTCTCTCTCTCTCTCTTTCACACTGTGCACCCACCCCTTCTCCTCTCTCCCCCCCTCACCACCTCCCACATCAAACCTTCAAAACTCTCAGAAGAAAAAGTGGGGGGAGAAAAAATAAATAAAATAACATTAAGAAAGAAAAAAAGAAAACTCAGCGTGGTGCTATTTTTTGGTCTATGCTTCATTATCTCTCTCTCACACACACTTTTTCATTCTGTCAGTTCGCACGCACAAACACACACACACACACACACACACACACACACACACACACAGTTTGTCTTTTTCCACAACAGCGACCACAATCAATCCGTGTCGCCCTCCCTACAGTATAGCGCTTTCCTTCATTCCTTCCTCTGTTCCCTTCTTCTCTCCTCCTTCCTCTCCTCTCTCTTCGTCTTAGTTGACCATCTCAGTCTCTTAACGTCCCTCCTCATCTCTCTGTATATCTTTCTCCCCTCCTCTTCCATCCCTCCATCCCTCGGCCTCTTCTCATCTGTTTTTTAATCTGTGTTTCGTGTCTCTCCATAATGAGCTCATCATCTCCTCTGGAGGGCAGGTCACACACACATACACACACACTGTTTAAGCAGGTAGGTGGGACCACACACACACACTGTGGACACTTCAGCTCTCACACACACACTAAAGTATACCATATATACAGCCTTTTGCACTTGCTCACTCACACACACACACACACACACACACACACACACACACACACTGTTTAAGCAGGTAGGTGGGACCACACACACTGTGGACACTTCAGCTCTCACACACACACTAAAGTATACCATATATACAGCCTTTTGCACTTGCTCACTCACTCACACACACACACACACACACACACACACACACACTGCAGAGCTGATGGTGTGAATCTCAGGTAGCTATAATGAAAACTCACCCGAGGGTGTAGGACGCGCTTTTTTAATCACTGACCCGAGACGATCCATACAGGCGGCGTGATCCCGCAGTGAAGTTTTCACTCTTAGTGAAGTGTGACACCTGACAAAATTGATTGCTGCCGCGAAATTAAAAGTCACCCCGTGAAGATTATTGAGGGTTTCGAAGTTTCCTGAGCCGGCTGCTCTTGAAAATGTCACACTTTGGAGGACGTCATCGTGGGTGAGTTTACAGCATTCATTTACTCTTTAAGGTTATCGTCATAGACACGAGGTCAGGAAAGACCTCATTCCGGGTCTAGTCTTGAGTTGCATCAACAAATAAGCTGCCAGGTGTTATAAAAATGAGGAGTATACTGGGGTTCAGATGTTTTGATCATATAATGTGTGTTTCCTGTTTTTTGCATGTCTCGTGCACTTCCTTTATTTGGATTGTGTTTTGCTGAGGATGGCAGGGAGAGATGTCAGTAGGTAAGGACAGTAAGGACAGAAGAGACAAGGACGTGAGAAACAGGCCTGAGAAGTCTCATTTTGCAGACTCATCAGTGAGGGAGGTATCTGAGACGGCCCATTTTAAGAAAATTGTATAAGAACCAACTGTTAGAGCTCCTCGAGGAGCCTTTTCTCTGTAACCCCTCGTGTGTTGCACTGTTAAACGCTCCTTCTTGTACAAGAATAATAAATTCAACTTAAACTTTGATACTTTGAATCCAGTCCTCCTTATTCAAGGGTTATTCCTTAAAAATTCTCGTTAACACCAGGGAGACTGGGGTGCTGCATGAGTGCTCCCACCAATTTATCCTCATCACCTATAAATAGGAAGCAAAACATTTTTCATCTCAGAGTGTTCGAATAGTTTCTTTAGAGGCCTGATAGCAGAAAACCATACAGTACTTCATAAAGTTTACAAAATTTGATTCAGCTGAATTTTGTTTTTTCATTATCTCCTGTCCCAGAAATCCTCTAGCAACCACTTTGATTTATTTAGAGACCAAACCCCCACGTTGGAAATGATCATTTTTCCCCTATATCGGCATCCACATTGTGCAGAATGCAAAATATAAATGAGAAAGATGTTTTAACCTCTATGCACGAACCATTCCAACATGTGCACAAATATTTGGCCTGCAGGTGGCACTAGGATGGTTTTCAGGTGCCACTCTGCATAGGTAGGGCAGGTACTGCGAGGCACAGGTGTGCTGCCAGAACAAGAAGGAAGAAGGTCGAACGTTTTTGACCACCACGAAACGCCACGCAACGAGTGCTTTTGTTTGTGTATGGTGTATGGGTATGGTTCATGGAGATGAAGTGTTGCAGTGTTGTTGGAGATCATGAGAATGACACGTTGGAGTCTTTTGTATCTAGTCCCTACTCAAGTGGCCACGGTAACGTTGACCTAGAGCGAATACGACAGAGAACAAGATAACTGTGTGTGGAAGATGGGTTGAGAAATCTCAGCGGTGACTGTGATGTTTTGTCTTTTCTTGGTTGTTTTCTCTTTGGTTGGTTTAACAATATCAGTCAGCACTTGCTTGATGTCTCTACAAATCAACCTCAAGAACAATTTGAGTGAATGTGAACTCTGAAGCAGGTCAGCCGCAAAGACTTGGAAAAAACATCCCGAGCAGCAAAATTACTGTCCTCGCCTCACTGTATCACGATTTTCAAAGTATTACAGACTCTGCAGGAGTCAGAAAGACAGAAATAGATTCAATTCGGTATTTAGCATTGTCAGCGGATTCCAAGACCTAAAACTAGTTGTTTCTTCCTGACTTCTGCAGTGCATTAAGGGGAAATTAAACTCTGCCATAAGCAGAGGCTGCAAACAGCAATCCATGTGCTTATATTACCTGTTTGATTCTGCTTTGTGGACCATATTTAATATAATTCCTTCCTAACACAACTTTTTTAAAAAAAAATGAGAGCTAAGCTGAGCTGAGCTGGGATGAATGATGTGATTTTTTTTTCTCATCTATTTTAGTGGATCTGCATATGGAGAGAAACACACACACACACACACACACACACACACACACACATACACAAATCACCCATCCACCCACTGCTTACGCATACAGACTCCACAAACTTGCTGCTCTTCCATTAATTCACTAACAGAGGTTTAAAGTGATGATTTTCAGATGCCAGGAGGGTGTTCAAATTTTCATAACAAGATATAAACCGTGCATGCGTGTGTGCATGTGCATGCGTGTGCATCACTGCTAGTCTACATGAACCGGTTATGAAACACGTCTCACCAAGTGGGGGTGTGAATTAATCAGCGGTTCAACTTTAAATGAATTAATCTTTGCACACAATGCACGGACACACACACACACACACACATAGCCTGTGCGACCCATTGATAGCTGATTAAAGCGACAAAATAAAAAAGCAATTTATATTCTTCTGTATTATCCTCTTAAAGGGTGCAGTGTGTGAGAGGCCTTTATGAAATTCTCCTCTGAGCAATGTGTTTAAGATCCAGCTGATCCAGTGAAGACGTTACGTGTCCAGTAACAGGAAACTGATTGAACGAGAGAGAGAGAGAAACGTTTAGTCCAGGGGTGGGCAAACTTTTTGACTTGCGGGCCACATTGGGTTCTAAAATTTGTGGATGATTGACACCTGTCACCTGTCGACCAATCAGAGTCAGGAGAATCGATTAGTACCCTCCACATTCACCTTTGACCCACCAATGACGATCCAGAATGAAGTAAACCCAAAGGTAGTATATCGCAGCAAGAGGTCTCACTTCACTGTCAAAGCCTCTTTGTCTTTATGTAACAACCAGGAGCTTCATGACTGATTCAAACTAAAGCAGAGACATAGCAGGAGACATTAGCAGGAGACAATAGCAGGAGACATTAGCAGGAGACATTAGCAGAGACATTAGCAGGAGACATTAGCAGCGTTTCTTCACGCTGGAATAAAACTTTTGACACAAAACAGCAAAGATAAGACATACTGTGTCATTTTGTGGGTTTTGTTGCTACTCTTTGGGGGCTAGCTCGCCGAGTTTTCATCGCACAGTGATGAGACACATATCTTTGTAAGATATATTTTTATTTTTTGGATGTGGATAAGTTCGGCGGGCCGTGTTGAAAAGCCTAACGGGCCGTAGTTTGCCCATGTCTGGTTTAGTCAGTCAAGTGTGTTTGTTTTTGTTACCAAAAGGGGACCTCTTCTTTCATGTACACTGACCTTGTTGGGACCAGCGGTCCTCATGGGAACCAAATACTGAACTTCACAAGTCAAAAGTAATTTCTGAGGTGTAGATTGAGGTCAAGTTAATGTTAGGGTGTGTGTGTGTACATTTCACCTATTGGGGATCTTTTCTGGTATGAACACTGACCTTATCGGGACCAGTAGTCTAGTCATGAGGACCACAGACATGAGCTACGAGGTTTAACAAAAAAAGATGAGAACTGATGTTACATTAAGGTTAGACCTCATTCAGACCATAAAAATAAGGTTTTTCATTTGCAGTGGAGAAGATGAGCCAGATTTGAAGAATCGTGTGGTTGCCTATCTTGACTGTTTGTAGTTTAGTTATAGTTCTACTGATTACACAAGAGTATGTTTCTGTTAGATTCATTAGTTCAGGGGTGCTGTTCTTGATGTGTATTTTGTTATTCAGTATTAGATCTAGCAAGTGAGGTTTCTCGTTTTCGTTCAGCTTAGGATAGCATGGGCTCGGTTTAGAGTTCTCCTTTTGTTATATTTGTTTGTTCTTTTAAACAGCACTCGCTCGCCCTTTGTTCCCTTTTGCCGCACCTCCAATTTGAACTTTCATTTTAATAAATACCTTTGTTTAGTAACCATAACATCTGGTCTTATGTTACTTCTTCATACCCCGATATCTGGTCGTGACAGACAGTGAAGTGAAATAGTTTGCTCAAAAGAGAGAAAATGTGAAACTAAATGAAACCTCAGAATACTGTGTGATCCATTTGAACCCATGACATTGAACTAGATAAAACAACAGCAGGATGCGGACATGTCTTGCTCTTTTAATGTCACTAGCAGAAAAAAGTGTGATGAAGTAGAAGAAATAAGATTTTTGAATCTGTTTCTATATCAATTAATCTTATGGGATACAAATCTCTCATTAATGCCGGTTGTTTCCCCCATTCTCTCTTTCTAATTGTCCAATTAGAGCATCAGTGTTAATCCCAATTCATGCCGTCCACAAACACACACACAAAGACAAACACACTTGCATTGATGTAGACATTTATAAGTCAGGAACAGAGCGTTCAGTACACGGATGCAAATTTAAAAACAGACAGCGTTCTCAGACAAGAAAAAAGAATAATTGAAAAGCATGAAAAAACTCAAAAAGTGTAATTTGAAGACTCAGACTTCTGAAAGCCCGGTCCCAAATTTAGCATGATTAATAAGGATTATGGCTTTCTGTGTATTTAGATCCTCTGTGATTTCAGGTGTCTGCAAACAGGATGAAAATAAATAAATTAAATAAATACAGATGTTGATTTTTGTGTCTATGGGACATCTCCTGATTAACTTTGAATCTGAACGTCTCATATTTCTGACTGCATATTCACTTTGCATTTGGTGCAGAGCACTTGGTGTGACACCCAGGGAACCGGCTCATCAAAACAACCTTGTGTCATGTTGGCAAACCACAAAAAAACAAGCTCATGACCCATTTTTCTTTTTTTTTTTTAGGCCAACTTTGCTTTAAATTCAAAACTCAAACTTTTCCATGACTTTGCTCTGGATGGTTATTCACTGACTGGAATTCACACAATGAATCGGCATGACGTACATTTTGTCACCTGTCCATGAGATCCACGTGCTGCCTCTTTTGTTTGCCGTAAAACATTCTTTGATGTGGCCCAAAGAAGAAGTCGTTGGTGGTGTGACATTCTCAGCTATTATTCTACACCTGAAAAAGACATTATCATTATATCAGGACTAACAACAGACTTGCTTTTCCCTCCCTTGTCCATCAATCTCTCCCACTCCCTTCCTTAGCTTTTATGTTCCTGTCCCAGCCTCAGCCACCTTCTTAAGCACTAATCTCAGTCTAACTGATGCTTGATTGTACTCTAAGTGCTAAATTATAATGTGGAGCAAACTACAGAGACAGCTAGACACCTTGGATAAATTCTCTTGACGTTTCCTGAGGCGAGTTTAGACGTGATACAAAAGAGGAAATCTGTGGAACTAATTAACGTCAAACAGTTTAGTTTAAGGGAACATCTTGGCAGTGGCTTTGTGAATGTGACGGATATGCACATACACGCAGACCAAATGTACAGAATCAGATTAAATGGTCACTTCACCCAAACAAACAAAACGTTGTCTGACTTAACCATTGTTTTATCTTTTACCATTTGCTTTTATTTTGTTAATCTTTTGATATATCTACCTCTGAGATTCCAAGTGCCAACCAAATACAATGGTAGCGAACAGAATTTTATTGGTTGTACTTTAGGTATTCCATCTGCTTTTGCCTTGAAGAAGGTCTCTGATCAAAAAACAGGCTAAAGAAAAAAAAGAACAAAAGAAATGTGTGTTCCCGGAGATGCTCCACAGACTCTCTGCGCACTGTTTAAACAAAAAATGGTTTTTCATCCATGTCAGCATCGCAAACAAAGCTCCATTCACCTCTATTGTATCTGTATAGAGGCATAAAACAAGACGGCGACATCTCAAAACCTGTAGAAGGGATGCAAGTTTCTTTAGATAACAGCTTGATGACATTTATTTTGTTTTTTTAATTAAATATACATTTTTTTCTAGACCAAAGTAAAATCCAGATCCAGGATCCAGGTTGTCTCTGAACCTCATCGACCTTGGGTATGTTTAAGACCACATTTTAAAATGAAGTCTTGATCTGCCACTTGAACAAGTTGTAACTTAAATATGCCCACATTTTTTTTTTTTAAGATTATTTCTTTGGCCTTTTATTGATAGTACTAGACATGAAGCAGGGGGCAGAGAGAGGGGGAGTGACATGCAGTGAATTAGCCGTCCGATGCGGGATTCGAACCAGGGCCAGCTGCAGCGAGGACTATAGCCTCCACACACAGGGCGGCCGCTTAACCCACTACGCTACCGACCGCCCCAAATATGCCCACATTTTGATTGTAATATGTAAATGAGTTGGGCAGAGCTAGAGAAAAAAGTTGTCCATGTGCTCTTTGATGAGGAATCTGTATCCCTGTATATTTGTCTTGGCTATGGTTGCAGCAGGTGATGGAGTCAGGTGAGTGTCCGACCATGTTTGCCAGATTATTTTCTTAAGAATGCAGTCAGTCTATCCAAACTGCATTTACACCCGACTAATATATGATCACAACGTGACCCAAACCACCTTTAAATATGATCTGTCAGATCCAAAATGCAGTTTGGTGTGTCCTGCATACATCTATACCTGCATCAACACGTGTTTTCTATGTGCTATGTTAAAGCTTAACTTATACCAGGGTCACAAATGCAACAAATCACTAGCTAACTAGAAGTTAATGTCACCAGCATGCTCTGCTGGAGCAGCTGGGGCGACTCAGAGGCATTTTGTAACTGTCCAGATTGAGAACAGGTCCCGTTTAATGATTTAGATAGCTGTTCTCTACTGTCTTGTGAAGTTAAAGTGAAATACAGAGGAAGGACTTTCTGCAGAACCACTGCAGGAGATACACCAGATAAATGCATGCAGCTGTAATGGAGCATTTGTAGCGCTGATGAGTCAAGTCAGAGCTGAGGTGACTTGTACGAGAGTCTACCTCTGCACTGCATCACTGACAAAAACGAGACGATTAGTCACAGACACACATGCATGCACACACACTCCAGTATGAGTATTTTTTATAAGAGGGACGGGGGCAGACAGCGAGAATATGAAATGAGACAAATTATAGACGTGAACTGCAGAGCAAACACTTTCTCTCCATCGGTCTCTCTCTTAATTCCTCTGGGTTGCATACACAAATACACAAAATATTCTCTGAGAATGTTTCTGAAGCTTGTTCTCCCTGAGTGGCATACGAGTACATTCAAGATGAGCACACACACACACACACAGTGAGCATAAACAAAGGGAGGATGTAAAAACCAGGCCACGTTCCAGAAAATTCAGTGTGTTCCGTCTTTTATCGCTTTGACTGAAAAACTTTGCCTGATGTGGGGGAAGTTGAGAAAAATGTGGCACACAGGAAGAGAGAAATAAAGCGACATAGTGAAACCTATAGGAGGTGTGAGCGGTGAGGATGGAGAGAGATGAAGGTGCGTAGTAGCTGAAGATGTATTTTCTGATACGACTGACACAACCAGACGAGGAACTCGTACGAAGCACCGACTCCAGAATAAACGTAACAAACTTCTGAAGCGAGATGAAAAGCGGTTTCTTTTTTTTTGGGGGGGCAGCAGGACCGATGATGGCTGCAGGGTGGAATAAAAACCAATAGCTGGATCTGTGTTAGCACTGCTCAGCCCGAGCGCTCTGTGATGTGGAAGGAAACTCGCTGATTTCACCATTGTGTTATGGCGTGTTTGCTGAACAACCTTTGCTGCCCGAGCTCCAGTGGCATCAAAGGCACGATGTTCAGACAGTGAAACTACTGTGTGCCTGTCTCATATTAAAGACACACTCTAGACGAGGCTATCCACACTTATCCTTACCCTTGGCCTTTTATGAAATGGAAAATTGTTTCTAGTTCTTTAAAGCAGTGGTCCCCAACCTTTTCCTAACTGCGGACCGGTCAACGCTTGACAATTTTACTGCGGACCGGGGCGTGCTGAGAACATGCAGTAGGCATTGTAGCTTGTTGCCCGTGAAATCCGATGAGTCAATTAAAAATTATCAACCCAAAAAAAATTAACAACTACCTCGCACAATTAATTATCTTTTGTAATTTACATTTATACTTAATATTTTCTTCTTCTCCTACCAACTGTGGATGAAGTAGTGAGTCCCCCTTTAGTATGGTCCCAGTCTAAGTCGAGTGGTCTTTTATTTTGAAACGTTTTTTTATTTCGAAATGACCGTATTAAATAAAACAGAAATAACTAATTACTTCTTGTGCGGCCCGGTACTGATTGATCCACGGACCGGTACCGGTCCGCGGCCCGGGGGTTGGGGACCACTGCTTTAAAGCATGGTATGTTCTAGTTATGTGATTATATTCCTGACATTTGTAACTGTCACTTTGTGGAAGTTAATGGGGATCCAAGTAAAGAATAAAAAATAAAGAACACCTCATTACTTCGTTCTGATTATATATCTATCGCGGTTAACAACCCGCTTCTTCGTGACGTGACCTTGATCTGTGTGAAGAAATCCACCAAACCATTCTTCAGTGTTTGAACCTTTTGGGAGAAGAGCTGAACTTTCTGATGTTAAGAGGCTGGATAATTGTTGAACATGCCTCATTGCTTCTCTTGTTGTACCCAAGAACGTACACAACAAGTCACGATAACGCCGTAAAAACAACAGAATAATAAACTGTTTCAGTGCAGCTGCAGAATGACAAAGGAGCACAAGTTGCTTTATAGAGACCCTCCAATTACAGCTTATAATATGCAGCTTCAGACAGATTCAAGTCCAACCTGGAAGACAATTATTCTGCACCAGGGCTCGATATACCTCTCAGTTATTATCCATTGATCTCACTGGGATTTGTTCCATTCCTTGACTTATTATTTTCGCTTTGTTCTCATTGTGCCGGTGTGATTCATGTGTTTTTATGTACTGTGTGTGCTCTGTATGTGCTTTGCATGATTACAGTGTTGTCTTACTCAGTCAGTAGTTCTATTAACACAACATTTCCCACTCCATTGCTTGTCTGTGTTGCAAACATTAATATTTGATCATTGTTGCTCTGTAAGTCTGATTTTAATATGATATTCTCTCTCTCAGTGGCCTCTGATGGAAAAATATCCTCATGGCTATTTGCAGTGCTGGCACATTTGGCACATTTACAGCATTGTGTATTAATGTGCAGTGTTCCAGTTTAAAAAAATAAATAAATAAAATCCACCTCCCCAACATCAGTGTCAAAGGCTGTTGTGTTTCCGTTCACTTTCAGCATCTTGCCTGATTGAAAAAGACAAAATGGTCCTTTGCAGCAATTTGCCATTATCTCTGCCTTTATACACCTTCTTCTTCTCCTTTTGGCTTTTCCCTTCACAGTGAATCAGTTGCCTCCATCTAACCCTGTCTTCTGCCTCCTCTTCTCTCACACCAACTCCTGCCTCCTGTCTGGCAGTTCAAAAACTCAGCATCCTTCCAACATTCAAAGTCCTAGACTCTTGGCTTTTAACTCTTCTCCCTCTTCCTACGAACACGCCTTCCTCCTCTCTTTCTTCGACCAACAGTAGTCCAATTTCCACCGGCACCCTGTAGGTGAACAGCACCGATGGCGGTCGTTGTTAACCCGGGCCTCGACCGATCCGGTATGGAAGTCATAGATTCGATTTGCATGTTTGATTTGGCAAGTTTTACGTCGGATGCCCTTCCTGACACAACCTCTGTATTTATCCGGGCCTGGGACACTGGCTTGTGCCTCCTTGTGGCTACATTCTCTGCCTTTATACACCAATACTTAGCAACCTGAGCACCTCTGTTGCCCAACCTCCAATTATTATTCACATTTCTTTGGCTTTTGAACGATGCTGTCAATGTGGTGTACTTCTCAGGCTCTTCTGGGTGTTTCATGAACTCAGGGACAAATATATGAACATTTGTGCCATGTTTTTATACACCGGAGCTTTGGAGTTTATCTTCTTTTCAGGCAACACATGCTAATTTCCTCTAATAAATACACTCTCACAAGAAAGTACCGTACGTACAACCATAAAGAAACTTTGAAAACACACAAAACTTCTCATTCGAGTACGCTCGAGGTTAAACTTTCTCTAGTAAACATGCAGATATTTCTCGGGAGGGCTCGAACGCGACCACACACACTAAACCCGTGACACACATGTGCTCGAGCCATGTGTTGCCATGGGTAACGGGACTGTGTCAATGGTGTGTAGAGAGGAAATTAAATGGGTCACGAGAGGAGCAGAGTGGTGTGTGGAGCAGAGATAATGTTGAGCTGTGTGTCACACACTGCAGCATGTCCTGAGCACACAAACACACAGTTTACTGAAAGAGTGACTCATACAATGTAAATGGATGGATTAAGTAGATAAGCTATGTGTCATGAATCGGCATATTTGCGAGGGAGAGATTATTGTAGCATGTAAATGTGCAGGGCTTAGTCGCACTGAAGAGCCACTTGTCCCGTCACCGGTCACTCAACTGGAATTGGCTCCTTGAAAAGGATAAGTGGGTACAAGGGTGTGACGTTTGAATATTATCACTGCTTTTTATTTATTCAACAACACAGAGACAAATGCGAATGCAAATACTCCACCTGGATTACTAATACAGAGAACTGTAGTCATATTCAAAAGGTGTTAGAGCCCGCTACATACAATGACGCATCGACAAGTGTGTTTTGAAAAATTTACTCAATGTACCTTGCGAAATAGTCCAATTAAAGAGCTAAGGAGTCGATAACTTTGACAAAACACCCGTGCACTATCAAAGTGTGTTATTGACTCAGCAGCTCAGCATAAAGCCCTAACCTTAGTCCCAGTGATGACTGATATAAACGCACCATTGTACTTATTGTGCAGCATCAGTTGGTGCACAATAAGTGACGCCACTCTCTGCATCACTGCCAATGTGTTCTGCACTGTCAATGCAAATGCAAATTAACACAAAGATACACACAAGCATTTAAATTCTGTATTTATTTCCATGTATTCGTCGTTGGCGTTTGACTGGTGGCTGTTACAGAGACCGGCGGCTTCACACCTTCCAAATGCAGAATTCGGCAGCTTTGGGCTGCACACAATATTACAATATTAGTTACAGGTTTATGTGATGTTCATGCCAACTCTCCTTCCCTCTGTATCCTCTTTCTGTCAGCCTCATCCTATTTCCAGCTCCGTCCTTTTCATTCCTCTCACCTTCTATCTCGCTCAGTTTCAGTCACTCCTTCAGCTTTGATGTTTTTGTCACTTTTATTTCTCTTCTCACTTTTATGCCTCTCTGTCAATACACTCCACTTCATAATTACATATTTATTAAACACAGAGGAACCAGTCAGCTCGCTGCCTTTATAAAAGAATAATATGTTTGTGATTTGGAAAGAAGAGGGTGCCATCCCGTATTAAAATACAATGATAACTACAATATATATTTCATTTATTTAAAACTTTGTTTTTAATGAAGGCAGATATTGTGTTTGATATGATTTACTTAATATCAGCTCAACCTCCAAAATATTGTTTCCATGAAGTCATTGCAGGAGTTCCTATGAATCTTTGAGAGAAGCTTTTAGATTAGTTATTGAGTGTGCCTGAAAGCGCACACTATGTTATCCACCACGCTTCTTCTTCAACTTATTCTTAAGCCGTGAGAAAGGAAAAAAAGATGAAAGGAAGGAAGGAAAAAAACGACGAAAGGAAGGAAGGAAGGAAAAAAAGATGAAAGGAAGGAAGGAAAAAACAACGAAGTAAGGAAGGAAGGAAAAAAACGACAAAAGGAAGTGTTACGGCTGCCGCCGTTTCGCCCCACGCATATGTGTGGGTAGTGTTTTTTTTTCCCAGGTAAATGCAGGTGTGCGGTTGCCGGTCTCTGGTTGGCCCCAAACTGGAGGAGGCGGGGACAACATTTCGTCAGCTGCATGGCCAGGATTGGTGCAGCATCGTTCCCACGCCGCCAATGAGAGTGCCCCCACAGCAGCATCACTGGGCATTTAAACCGCAGCCGCCCGAGCATCGGAGGAAGGAAGGACAGAAGGAAGGAAGGAAGGAAGGAAGGAAGGAAGGAAGAAAAAACGACAATAGGAAGGAAGGAAGAAAAACAATGACTAAAGGAAGGAAGAAAGGAAGGAAGGAAGCAGTGTCAGTAATAATGTATGGGGGTGACGGGGCCAGAGTCAGGCACACTCAAAATTTCTTTAGAAATGTTCTAGTTAGTTATAAAGATTATGGTTGTCAAGGGGACTTATGAAAACTCACTACTCACTATGGTATTCCATAAAATCAAACATTTTATATAAAGTGTAAGAAACCAAAACCTTTCCTACCTTCTTCTTGTGTTTCTATCAATTTTGGACAAATTATTTTGTTGGCCGTTCGATATTCATAATATACACACTATATGACTGTATATGCTACTGTTTTAAAGAGGCCTTTCCCAAGGTTATTTAACAGATTATTTAGTGCGTTAGGTCTCTCCTGGCTCCCTGAGATTCTTGAATGTGTCATTCTTAGCTGTTCCTAGGTCCACATGTACACAAATATATACAAAGATGTGGCTTTTTTAGTCTGGGCACTGAGGCTGTGGACTGAGGAGATCAGGCCTAAAAACCCATATGACTCTTTTTGAAGACTTTTTAGTTGTTATTCTTTGTAATTGTGGTTTCTTTTAATGTTAAAGCACTACACGTGTTTTGAAATGTGCTATACTGTAAATATATCCATCCATTTCCCATAACTGCTCATCCTGATCAGGGTCGCGGGGGGTTGGAACTGATTGCAGCTGGCTTTGGGCAAGAGCCACTTCAAGGGAAGCAAGGCAAAAGTCAGCAGTTAACCTACAAACCTGCAGGTCTTTGAACTGTGGGAAGATGAAACCGGGAGAACAAACGCACACACAGAAAACTTGCTGTGAGGCAACAATGCAAACCCACTGCACTTCTATCAATGCTGCAGCAAGCCGACAGTACTTTGTACAAGTATCTCTCAGTAGCTCATGTCTCATGTACAAGTATCAACACTTTGATGTCAAGTCTCCATCGTATCTCCTTCACTTTCTTTTACTGCAAACTACATCACAATGTAGTTACATCATCATCACTTTGAGCCGTTTATTGCAATCACGCAGCCAAATCTGTTGATTTTGGGTTCATGCTGCCGTCATGTTAGCCTGTTGAAGTCATCAACTCCCATTTCCAGCATCAGCAAGCAGATGTTTTCAGCAGACAAGCTCTGATAAACCCGTTGTATGCTGCCCAACACCAAACTGCAGACAGACAGGGGACAGGTGCTGCATAAGCAGAGTTATAGCTCTGATACAGCAACAGCAACCAAAGATGTCAAGGGTTTTGACTTCCTCTGTAACTGTGCTCTTCTTTCCTCAAGTGGCCAAAATAAATCAACACTTGAGACTGAAAAGCATCAACAAGAGAAACTGAATGTTTCACTTTCACTCATCCGTGCATGTCAAACAATCATTCTATTATCAGAGGAATATTCTGATCTGCTGACTCGAATCTGATTGCTGATGTGTGTCTACACACTGTAAATCACTCCAAACAGAATTTCCTTATTGGAAGAATAAATCCTTGTTGAAGTTAAATGGACAATAATTCATTTGAATTGCCTGAACATTAAAAAATAAAGTGTACAGAGACTGTGCACAGA
The DNA here is from genome assembly GCF_000972845.2 of Larimichthys crocea. Classification (NCBI taxonomy): domain Eukaryota; kingdom Metazoa; phylum Chordata; class Actinopteri; family Sciaenidae; genus Larimichthys; species Larimichthys crocea. The sequence continues at coordinate 21,320,370 of NC_040016.1, read as the reverse complement.
ATCAAAGATGGAACAAACTGCTCACTCTCATGAAGCCTGAGAGGAGAATTTTAAACTCAACAAAAATCCCACATTTAGCGGAGTGTCCAGTGTGACAGAGTTTCATGCTGTTTCATTTTATAAAGAAACAATTCAGTGTGTGCGTGTTGGTGACTGTGTGTCTGTTCGTGTTTTGCTGGAGACGCTGGAGAGAAAATGGAAAAAGCATCAAGGAGAGGCAGCTTCATTTTCTTTGCCACAATTTTTAATTTAGACAGAAGTAAAATTGATTCAATTAAAAGTTTAAAGCAACCAATTTAAGAAGAGCGCCAGCGTGAGTGTGAATATTTAAATGAGTCACATTCCTTTCTTCAATCGGGACTTCTCGAGCGCTCTACAGTACCATCTGATCTGCTTCAGGTTTTACAACGCAGACATGCCAACGTCACATCTACATCTTTGCAAAGCCCAAGTTGCCATTTTATTGGCTGCCAGTTTGAAAAACACTTGTAGAAACGTACAAAATGACCAAAGATGACAGCAAAAGTTAAAAAGTCTTTTCAATCCGACGGGCAATTTCAACTTTTCCCAGCCTCGGATTTTAAAATCCCTGCTTACCTGCAAAACGGACAAAGAGGCACAATAGAAAGATTTACCTGCATCATTCACTCGGGGAGCCGTGTCAAAGCCCACCCACTGTGTGTGTGTGTGTGTGTGTGTGTGTGTGTCTGCTGTGATAGTGGCTGAATGCGGCCTGAAGAAAAAGATATCTGGGAGTCTTGCAGGAGGTGACAGCCTTTCTAATTAACTCCATGCTGGGTTGTTGTACAGGCTAATTAATTAACACAATGACCTAAGGATTTGGTGGAGTTATTGTGTGTGTGTGTGTGTGTGTGCACAAGTGTGTAGTAAAAAATTCACAGGCGTGTGTGTGTTGAGCACTGCACTGGCATGTGTGTCAGACAGGAAGTGGAATATGTGCACAAATTAGTGTGCGTGGTATAATTACATAAATTGTCATTTAGTTTTTTTGTGTTTGTGTGACAGTGTTGGCGTAATTGCACACGCAGTGTATAAGGAGGCTGATGAGAGTGTGTGTGTGTGTGTGTGTGTGTGTGTGTCTGATTGCGTGTTTTCTTGTGTATTCTGGCTCCGAGGCCATGCAGCTGCATATCGGAAACAAAAGGAGCATTATTTCACTGAACACTGAGGAGCAATCAAACAGCAACACGATACCATTTGCTGTGTTTTGGCCTCTTTAAGAGTTCCAATACTTGAAACCACGCAGGTGTGCCACTACATCTCAGGTGGGTGTCGTCAAAGGAACAGATCAGATTCGACTACAACCGGCTGACAAGGTATAAAAAATGTTTCAAGCGGGCTCCCAGGAAAAGAGCTGGAGTTCAACACACTGTAGTGGCCAAACTGTGTAATGATGGTGACGTTTGCCATGTGATGCACACGGCTCCAAAAACACTCTTTGAGTGTCACAACCCCCTGTAGCCTTTGTTTTGGTTGCCAGTTCATCTTGTTGAAGCGTTTCAGCCATTCCTAGTGTATCCCAGTATTGTTTGGATTTTGGACGTTTCTGGACCTGTTTTTTGCCTGATCTTTTGGATTTGTTTGCCCACGCTGGACTGCTCTCACTATTCATTAAGCCTTTGTACCCTTTGTTTTGATTATTTAAGCATTGAACTGCACCAACATCTACATCTGGGTCCAATTCCTCAGAGTCCGTGTTTCCATGCTTGAACAAGGCAGACCCTCCAGGAATTCGCGATGTTGCAATTTGCAACTTCAACGCAACTTCAGTGAATTCTCGTGAATTCAGGGCGGTGTTGCAGATTTAACCAATCACCGCGATTTTTCCGCAACTTCCGCGCAGTCTGCCCGGGGGATTCAACTCGGCGGGTCAGGGACGGCCGCACGGTACGGGAGGATCCCCCTCATGGGACCCTTCCTGGCGCTGGCTGGCCTCCGCCCGGCGCTTTACCTCCGCGGCGGTGTGCCGCAACCGGCTCTGGGTCGGCTTGGAAAGGCTCGGGAGTGAAGGTGGCTCACGGCTCCCGCCTGGACCTTGCCGCTTCCCAGGGCCGTGGACTTAGTGCTCGCTGCGCCCTCTCCGGGCACTACAAATCGCAACAAAAATGTAAAAAGCACCGCAACTTTCACCGCAATTTTTTTTGAAAACCTCATGCAACATCAGGAATTTTAGGCCGCAAATATTTCAAAAAAGGGCCCGCGAAATCCTGGTGGGACTGACAAGGACAGACCACAGAGTAACCAGTTACTGCATGGTAGGTCAACCAACCAAAACCTGTTGCCTATGCCATGTCCCAAAAGTAAAACCAAAGGCGATTGTTCCTTTGCCGTCCTTGCAACCAGACATAGGAACAATCTCCCGCCTTACCATAACAGATCAGACTCTTTCAAACAATATTTCAGAACCCACTTATTCATTTATTTTATAACAGCAGCGATGTGATCAGCTACTGAAATTGGTTGCACCAGATTACTTAAAGCATCTTAACTAGTTTGGATGTAAAGTCTTAACTAAGGCAGTTATCAAAGATAGAATTCCATCATCATAGTTAATATTGGTATTAGTTGGCATCACAAGCACATCATAGTAAACTAAATCAATACTGAAAAATCAAATAATTCAATTAAATCTCTTCTGGATTGCTGTGTGGTAAAATGGCTGCAGTTAATGAAAATAAATACTACGGCTGATGACTTACAGCTACCCGAGGGGCTACACCCCAGAGGCTGCGGGGTTCTAGTGTTTATGGAAGACCTGAATATAATGCAGCCGTTCATGTTTAATGGTATTAGTTACACCTGCGCTGAGCAGCCACTCATCCTGTCCTAAGGGGATTGAGTGGGGAATAAAAAGAGAGAAAAATCATGTGAAATTTCAGTCCAGTGGACGTCTCTGTGCAAGAATCTGCTATAGATACTGTACGACCCTGTCTGCAGTTCAGTAAATACATATACGTTGTAACATGTGATGTAATTTCTAGTTCTACTTCTACCTACATCACTGCAGTCAATTCGCTGGTTCGAAGCTGTATTCCTCACTGATCTCTGCTGGTATGTAGCCATACATATACTCTTTTTTATTTGATGGGATTCATGTCAGTGCCTCACTATAGTCACTGTCAATGTATCATTGGCAGAACATACAGTACAGAACCAGAAACAATCTCTTGCTTGCTCAGAATAATCCTCAGGCCTTGCTGTGGACAGATTTCAATATTTTTTTTTTTTAACCTTCAACATAAATCTCACAACAGTGTCAGACCAGGGATCAGGAATGTCAGTATACCTGCTGTGCCTGAAGCAACACATTGAACGTTTTTTGAAATCAAAGCAGTCAACAAAAGGCAAAGATCTTCAGACAGAGAATATGCTAGCTTTTATGTTTGGGCCTGATGAGGTGTCCCAGATACAGAATTGTCTGTGTTCACCGAGATGCATTACACAAAATGAAACAATAGATAATAAATTTAATTTCTAATTAATCTCCGTGTGCAGAATTAAACCATTTTCAGGTTAATATAATTTAGTCTAATCCCATCATTGGTTGGTTAAACAAGAATATCATCGTAGTTTGGGATTTGATATTTATTTGATTAATAGTTTCATCTTCGTTCTATGATTATCGTCTGCATATGTCTCTATCATTCGTCTCTGTATGAGTATTTGTGTCAGTCTTCCGTCTCTCATTCTCTCTCTCTGCTTTGAGGAAACTCCAGCTGGCTCTGTGATCGACTTGCCCTCCCGAGGCGATCCCCTTAATAAGCCGTGCGCTCCTCTAGCTGTCCCGTGGCGATGATGATCACACACCAGGTCTTGGCTCGCCTCACCTCCCTCGAGAGCTCCATCACTCCTATGCGCACACACACACACACAAATACAAATAATGGCTCCAACACTATACTCCGTTCACTCGCCACTCGACTCACTGCTTGTCACTTTGTGCTGCGATGATTAAACTTAACTACAGCTATCGCTTCGCTTGGCTTCGACCCGGCTTCCTGCCGTGTGATGATTATGTCGGTCCATGTGGGATTCGATCCAAAGTTCCCACTGGTACAGGAATTTCTAGAACATTCAATTCAGAGAGTTGGAATCCAGAGAAGAGAAAGTTGGTTAAATCTCTGAACAGCTCCAGAATTTGGAAAGCATTTATTTATTTCTCTCTTGTATCAGTTTTGAAGTTTTTCACAGCGAGCCTGTAGTACAAGCCAGACTGTTTACGCCCGTAGAGCTTTTCTGAGCTGAAAAAAGAAACCAGACAGGAATAACATTTTTAGGTCAGGGAAGCTCCATTAAACCAAAAAAGTCCTTGCTGTGTTTTCACATCAGATCCACAGTGGGACAGCTGAGACGTCTCCCACTGTGGAGATTTAGAGACTTCAGACATCAGTCAGTTCAGATCGAGCCTGAATTATGATTTGTTTGTTCATGAGAGCAGACTTTGTGTGAGTTGAACTGCCTTTTAGTTCCTGGGTAAAAAGGCTTATGTACAGCAGTCATTAATCAACAATGGAAGTGAAGAGAATGGTGGAGAATGGAGAAGGTGTATGATTTGTTTATTTAATTTAACCAATAATTATGGATTTGCCAACTCCAAAAATTCTTCAGAACCACTAAATGTTGCACTTAAGCACTAGTATCTCAGATCAAAACATACACGCCACCAGACTCCATTGACAAAATCAGCTATTTTATCCTACAGACAATACAAAACACGTCATTCAAACTAGACTGAAACTAAATAAAAGCCACCAAAAGCGATCTTTCCACTGTTTCAACAATCACCAACTCTAAGATCCTTTTTGAGAACCAGAAACAGCCCCTGTGTTTCGTATTGGTCACCACCAGACTCATCTCATCTCATCTTCTCCCGCTTTATCCGGATTCGGGTCACGGGGGCAGCAGCTTCAGCAGGGAAGCCCAGACTTCTCCTCTCCCCGGCCACTTCTTCCAGCTCTCCCAGGGGGACCCTAAGGTGTTCCCAGGCCAGCCGAGAGACATAGTCCCTCCAGCGTGCCCTGAATCTTCCCTGGGGCCGCCTCCCGGAGGGACGTGCCTGGGACATCTCACCAGGGAGACGTCCAGGAGGCATCCTCACCTTAACTGGTTCCTCTCGATGCAGAGGAGCAGCGGTTCTACTCTGAGCTCCTCGCGGATGGCCGAGCTTCTCACCCTATCTCTAAGGGAGAGCCCAACCACCCTGCGAAGGAAGCTCATTTCGGCCGCATGTATTCGCGATCTCATTCTTTCGGTCACTACCCAAAGCTCTACCAGACTCCATTGACAAAAACAGCAATTTTCTCCTGCAGACAATACAATACACATCATTCAAACTAGACTGAAACAAATAAAAGTCTAAAATAGAAGTCTGATCGACTCTGAGATCCTTTTTGAGCACCAGAAACAGCTATTTTACCTCACAGATCAGAAACAAACTATCTTTGTTCGTCTTTCCACTGTTTTAAAAATCACCAACTCTGTTTTGGTTCAAATAAATACTTAAATCGCAGATGAGACGAGAAACAGACTATTTGAGGACAAAGCCAGTAGTTACACAGGGAGAGATTCATGCACAACCAGCCAGACCGGCTCCCAAAACGAAACACAGAGGGTCTTTAATTACAACACAAAGAGCGAGTATTCCCTTTAAGCAAATAAAAAATGATCAAACAGCCCGCACTGCTTCCACTTTTTGTTTGTGTGTCCTTAAACCTGCAGCAAATTACCCCGAAGTCTACTGCTGTCCTATGAATGTATGTCACTGTTTGAAGTGAACATGGCAAAATGGAAGAAATACTCACACACAAAAGAAAAAAAAAAGATTATGGCACTTCTGAACAATGTCATTTATCACTTTGTGTTTAGCAGCGGCCCGAAGCCGCGGAAGCAAATTGACACTAGTCCCTGCCAAACAGTGGCATGATAATGAGAAATTGATGTTGCATTATGACATGAATAATACATGGGTTTGATTTTCTGGGTGCATTCTTCTCTGTTCATTGCAGTCTTCTCGTTTTATCTACAAGAGGGAGAAGTAAATGCAAATTTATGATGCTGAATTACCAATAGCAGAAATTAGTCATCTTGCTTTTGTTGCTCATTCGGCTCTACGAGTCACTTCGGCAGGTAATCAGCCATCTGTTTGAAGTCCTAATCAACCCTAAAAAGACACTAAAGTGGCTAAAATGGTGTTTCTTTCTCTCTGTTTGAAAAATAACTGTACTGTGAATGTGAATGTGTTTGCTCATTGCTACAAATCTCAGCTTTAAATGTACTCATTAAGTCTCAGCAAAAGTTGGATATTAGATTTGAGATTGCATTTCACATAAACACACACTAGTGTGTCTGGGACGCCATCGATTTTTTCTCACTAATAGGAGAGCACACCCTAGTGTTCATGCAGTTAACTAACATTTCTGCTGTCTAAAAGCTCTAAATAAGGCCTCTTGCAGACGCCGTCATTTCTCATTCCTGCTAGGAAAGAGAGGGTGAAGTGAGGCAGTTGCAATCAGCAACTACACCCCTAGATGCTCCTGAATCCTGCAAACTGGTAGGTATGTTTTTGAGCTTCTAACAGAGCGGCTGTTGCGCCCTGCTTCCAGTCTGTGTTCTGACATACAAGTTTATTCCTTGAAAGACAAACTGCAGCTGGAGCGGAGTGGAGCAGAAGTAGTAATTTGAGCAGTTTTTGAATTTGATGAAAATGATTGGGTGTTTGTTTGAGATTAGAGGGAAAAGAAAATGGTCAGTTCCACAATAGGTGACATTTGACTGCAGGATTTGCCGTAATGTGGTAACATTTCCATTCTTAAACTGTGTATTATCCTGTCTCTCCATCTGTTAAACAATATTATCTTCATGTTGTTCTTCTATTACAAAAAGCCTAGCTATTAGTATTATTACAACAATCAGTGGTACATCTTACGGTACATGGTCCCCTCATTCAGTTATCTGGACTCCTTCACTGTATTCAAGCTCAGTTCAAACTACTTTCTGGACATGGATGTTGGATTAGCCTGCTGCACACAATCAGTCCACGTTATCAACAATAAATCTGGACTTTGGACTGAGACACACCTCTGAGTCTCCACCAGCTTGTTCTTATTCTTCACTAAAAAGAGACGCATGGACGGAAAGACAGATGATCAGGTTCACCATCAGACCAAATTAACAACTTCCTGTGAGTGAATTCAGCTACAGGAGAGAAAACTACTGACGCTCTAAACACTAAATGTGAGTTTTACAATTAAAACTGAACTCAAAGTAAATCTTTGTAGAGGAGGAAGGAGGAGAGCCATGACTGACTGTACTTTCTGTTTGTTGTGTTTTAGAGACTAACTGGCTTGTGGATCAGAGGAGGATCTCTGCTGTCCGGTCTGTCAGGATGTTGTTCTGTCATGTAGCCACAGCTTCTTTAAAGGTTGTCTGAAGAGCTGGTGGAAACAGAAACCAACACGTGAGTGTCCAATTTGTAAGAGAAGATCCACCTTTAAGACCAAAACCTGTGTGAGGCCTTCTCACGAGAGAGAGATCAGAGATCTTCGGAGGCTCTCTGCAGTCTGCATTCTGAGAAACTCTTCTGTTTGGATCATCAGCAGCCGGTGTGCATCGTCTGCAGTATTTCAGACACACAACGACCACAGACTCAGACCTACCGATGAGCTGCAAGAGAACCCGAGAACAACCTTCAGGAAACTCTGGAGCCCTTAAAAGAGAAGTTATTGGTTTCTAAAAGAACTTAAAGAGAAGTCTGACCACATGGCAAAACACATAAAGGTTCAGGCAGGACGCATAGAGGCAGATGAAGGTGCAGTTTAAGAAGCTTCACCAGTTTCTAGAAAAGAAAGAGGAGGCCATGATCACTGCTCTGAAGGAGGAAGAGGAGCAGATGATGGAGAAGACGGAGGCTCTGAGCAGAGAGACAGCCACAGAGGACAAGCTGAGAGCTGAAGACGTCTCATTCCTGCAGAACTACAAGGCTGTGGTGCCAAGAATCCGGCAGCGCCCCCTGCTGGATGATACAGAGCTGCCCTTAGGAGCTCTGATAGAAGAGGCAAAATACATGGACAGCCTGAACTTCAACGTCAAAATGAAGGACACTGTGTCCTACGTTCCAGCGATTCTGGATCTAAAGACCTCTTCTCACAAATTCCTCTTGTCTGGTTACAGAGAAACAGAATGTTCCTGACAACCCGGAGACGAATAAAAAGTACAGGTGTACTCTGGGCTCGGAGGGTTTTAACTCTGGGAGTCACAGCTGGGATGTCGAAGTTGGAGAAAGCTGGTCACTGGGGAGAATCGTGTGCAACAAAGGTGAAATCTCAGTACCGCCACCATCAACTGTGGACAATGACAGTTTCATGTTTCATAATTCTTGAGATTAAAATGTGTCATTACTTCAGAATTTATGTTTGATTGCATGAACATGTAAATACATATTTTAAATGATCCGAAATATATGAACAATCTTCTATTTGATGCAATAAAGTTGAGATGATCCTGTTCTGTTTAAGGTGGATGTGTCACGTTTAAGGTGGACGTCTCAGTTTGGCTAAGAAGCCAACTGGAAGAAAAACAAAATAAAACATAAAAAAAAAATCATAATAATACTAAATAACTTTGATTGATGTGAGATTCGTCGTCTTTCGCTCCGCAGGTATCTGGTCATAAATCAAAGTATTGGGACTGTCTTCATTTTGTCTGTTAGAGTTAAGAGTTCAGGAATGAAGACAGTGAAGGTTCTCTGGAGCAAAAAAAGAAAATGCATGCCTGTCCATCGAGTTACCCGGTCAACAGTGACAGCTGTTTGGGTGAATGAAAGATGTATTGGCTGACACACAATCCCCCGAGGCGGGGCTGACGCATTCTGTATAAAATAAACAGGTGAAAAAATAATAATAATGGAAGAAGGCGGAGGAGGTGGAGACGTGTCGAGAATAGTGTGATGAAAATCTGACAAATGTTTTTTCTTTTCTTTTTGAGAGGACGCAAGGGAAGATCCAGAGAGACGGACAAGAAGACAGCTCTGTTGAGTCCACTGGTAATCCAATCCTCTGTTGTCTTGTTCATTGTGTGCTGATAATGAAATCTGAATTCATGAGCATGCCTGGCACAGTGTGTGTCTGTATGCGTGTGTGTTTGAGCTGGCACTTCTAACTTTCCGAGGACCATTCACAGTGAAACCGTTTCAGTAAACGAGGACACTTTTAAAGGTTTTCTTTGGCGTGCACAGGCTCCAACCTCATCGCTCCCCCACAGGGAGACACCACCAAGCCGAGGACAGCCGGGAGAGGGGAGCGATGATGCTGATGTCCTCCCTCATGAGGACATTTTGGAAAGAGGAAACAGTGAAGTCTGTTTGAGGTTTAAGAGGTTTTGTTTGTGTTTTATGTTGGAACACGGTGTGAAGTTAAGGGAATGTGAAGTGAAGGTTGCTGCAGGTACAGAAGTACAGCGTTTGTTTGTTTGTGTTTGGACAGCATGAATATATTCACAGCAGTCAGAATAAATATGAATAATATTCAAATAAACTGAATATTATTCACAGTAAGTAGGACAAATATCTTTCTTTCTGCTTCTCGCATTCATTGTTTTTAATACATCCAATTCTCTTTCCTATCTGACCTTCGTTTCATCTTCATCTCTTCATCTCTTATCCTCCTCCCTCCTTCTTTCTTCCGTCTCTGTCCTGTCCCTTTCTGTCCTCATCCCTCCTCCCCACCTCTCCGTCCTCTTCCCTCCCTCCTTCATCTCTCTCCTGCCGTCTCCCTAGCCCCATCTGGCGTGAAGGTGGTGCCCTCTTGTGGTGATGTAAATGTGCTTCTCCCCTTGCCAGGCTGATTCATCCATTAATGGTAATAACACTAATACCACTACAACAACAAGTACAGCAGGATGCAGCCGTGCGTGACGGCTACATCCTGTCGTCTTTTCTCCTCCTCCTGAGGGGGGCCTCATTCATGTGACCTAATTCCCAGAGGGAGTCATAAAAAAGAAGCTATTAGAAATGCTCTTTCCCTCTCACACAAACACATGAAACGCAAACACCATTTCATCTTTTTCAGATAAGATGCCATTCAAAACATGACGCAACACTTACAATTGCTGGTTATTTATACCTGGTTGGAGGCAGCAGTTCTCATTCAACCATCCCATACACCTCATTTAAATAGAGACCATTTATTCATTGGCTCATTTTAGTATGCAGACAATGAGACTATACGTTTTCCTAAAAATTTCAGGCTCTCTTTGGGATAAAGATGGGCTGCAATACAACCGAGGCCAGACTCGCCCACCTGCTCCCGGATGCTTTTATTGCTCCAGCTCTCCCTTCTGGCCTCCCTGTGCTGCTTTTTTATTATTATTAAGTTTTTAGGACACTTGCCAACAATGGAAAGCTTTGATTAACATTTGAATTGTGCAGTATTGTGCAGCTGATTAATTCTGTGGATGTTTCAAAGTGGATATTTTTTTTAGAAAACAATGTTATTTAAATATAGTGAAAGGGAGATAAAGATAGAAACGAAAGAATTGGACATCCAGGAGTATTCCCTGTTCAAAACACTGCTGCATTGTTCCCTCACTGTTTTCTCTCACCACCTTTCCAACCATCTCCTGACAGCTTTAGGTGTTAACGGTGTCTTTCTGAGTCAGTACGCACCTGACTAAGCGTTAATATCCTAATTATAGGACAAAAGGTACAACACCCAATCATGTTCAATTTAAAGTTTGCAACATTAAGACTCCCAAATTTAGTTGTTAAATTATTTTATTTGGAGGAATAAAGCTCAGACAATGGCAGCACGCCTTGATCAGTCCACCTGAAAGTCGTCCACTTACATAGAACTACAAATAAAAAGCCTCATCCAATATTCATCATCTGTACTGTATATGAATTGATCCCTTTTTAGTTCTTTGCTAAGATGGCTGGATATTAACTCACTTTAGTCACTAAAGTGAGTTAATATCCACTAAAGTTTAATGCCTGGGACTTAACTGGATTTCTTTCTAGGGGACAGTTTGTGGAAGAGTCAGCATATAAATGAATTTGTGTTCTTCAGTTTCTTTCTGTTTATAAGCTACATCTGTTTGTTGATTGAGTTAAAATCTCATATGAGTGTCCCATAAGTGAACTGTACTGGGGTCTCGAGGGTTAATGTTATGTAGAACCAGTGTTGTAGTCGAGACAACCCAAACCAAGACCAAGTCAAGACCAAGACCAGTGTGTAGAGAGTAAGATTTTGAGAGGTCGAGACCAAGTCACGACCAACACCAAGGCAAAGCGAGACTGAGTCAAGACCAAGACCAGACAGAATGTAGCCGACATATAGTTAGTATTCACCAAATCTTTGAGGTGAAGCGAGGTCCCAGCCTTCTCAGTAAACCCCAAAATCCACCAGGCCCGTCCGCGGTGCGTTGTGCGAGTAATACGTAGCCATTCTAGTCAATGTATCAAACCCCACCTGCTCCGTAGCGGTCCGTTTCAGACACGTACTCAGCGCTCAGCTACGTGTGAATTACGTGTCTGTTCTATTTTTGACGCTTGACGCGAGCAGGATGCGTCAATTTCCACAGAGCACCTTGAGCAGGCGGAAGCAAGACACAGAAAAAGCAGAGAATCCGGTGGATTTTCAAAATAAAATACCTCATGCAAACTGCCGGTCGAACGGACAAAAGCGAAACTACGTAGCATATTTACACATGTAGAAGCATGTCTAGAAGAACATACACTGGGAAAATGGCCAAATCTGAGCAAGTAAACAGTCTGATGGGCTCGCTTCTGAAACACTCCCGTTGAGGTTTGAAGTCGCGTGCAGGACGGACCAAATACGTGACGCTCACGCAACGTGCCACGGACGGGCCTGGTGGATTTTCCCATTAAGACTGCTGCAGGATGTAGTTCACTTTCACTGAAGAGTTTACAAAATACTGACTTTGATTTATTGGAGGAACATTGCTGATGTTGCATTGTGGTTCATGACTTATGGTTAAACCACAACCCAAACACTCCTTTCCTCTCTTATTTTTCTCTGCTAAGTGTCCACGCACGTGTTTGTCTAGAACTTTTTAAAACTGTTTCTCAGCAGCATTCACTGTTATTAATTTCTTCAATGGTGTGAAACACAGTGACATTTCCACAGTGACAAGACCAAGTAAAAATGAGGACAATCTCAAGCCAAGTCTTTCTTCAAAAAGTGGTATTGAGTGGTACAGCACTGTGGACATCGACTTAAAATGACAGGGCTTGTGGTGAAAAATGTATGAATGCAATGCTATGAGGTTAACATTAGGATTATAGGATATATTTGATATATTAAGGAGAGGATTCAGGTAAGGGCATATATTTGTGTTAAGACTAGAGTCTATCAAAAAGTTAATAATCTTTAACATTAAATTTAGATTAAAGTTATCAAAGATCGTGCAGCGAGGGTTAGGGCTATAGAAATTTAAATATTCCCTGAGGCTAAAAAGAATTAAAGATGTAGAGAAATAAATATATAAAGGAAGTGAGAGAGAGATGAACACAGGCTCTATTCATAGAACCTGCATGGCTTCCCAGGGGTTTGATGGAGAGCATGGCAACCACTGTTTCCTCCACCTGAGACCAAAACACACAGCTGTTTACAGCAGCCTTCACTAATGGACCAGAGCTACCTAAACAGACAAGCACACACACACTCTATCTTTCACACATACTGTATGCAGCATACAAAACATATTGGAGTGTGCAGCCCTCAGTCGGCTTTGATCAGGTACAAACCACGGCTTATTTCTTCAACAATCATCACAGATATTCATCACCTCTCCAAATCTCTCTCCGACTCTCCATGGCACTCGTCTGACACATGCACGGTCACCCTGAGAAATCTCTAATGACTTTGTACATTTCCATTTCTTTATCACCAGAGGAAAAAAAACCTGCAGAAACTCAGAGAGGAGGATGCAGAGAGTGAATTCACGGCATGTTGGAGAGGGTGAACCTTGGCTGAAATCCAATGAAACCAACAGACTGAAAAAAAATTTCTAGCAGTAGTTATTTTCTCTGTACTGAGGCTTAAATTATGGTTTTCTCCAAAGGGAAATCTTTCTGTTGTTTCTAACACAAATGAATAAATGTGACATAAATCTGTCAATGCAGCAACAATATGTCAAACTGTTTTTTAACAGAAGTTAAAACTTGAGATTCAAGATTCTTGAAATAAGTTAGTTGCATTTTTATTCATTCATGTTGCATTTACTCACATTTGACTTTTGACCTTTGTAAGAAAAGAGACGCCTCTCTAAAGAGTCATTGTCACTCCCCGCTCGCCGCTCCCGTTCAGGAGACCAGCAGCAGGAGTCCATTGAATCTAATGGGAGGAGTGAATGTGAGCACACGTTACGAGGGACTCTTTCACCCCGTAGTTCTTCACAAGCCGCATATCTTCTGAACATTTGACATTTTTTCACGCTGACGAATCAGCAGAAAATGAACTTTGTTCAAGACCTCTCTCTGTCTCAGCAGGAAAACGCTCTTGAAAGATCTGGCGACACAGATCTCTCTTTTTAACTTTCTTGAACCCTCTCTGGTACAACACAAGCTGCTTTCATCCATTTCACGCAACGTTCACAACACTTCCAGACGAGGTTTGGAGACTGAACACCACTTCATGCTCACACTGAAAACTGTCCAACTGCTATAAATAAAGAAATAAATCAAACAAGACAGACACATCTCAAGTGAGAAAGAAAATGTTACGTTATGCAATTTTACTATGAACAGGGAAAAAAAAGAAAATCGCGGAGCAGCAGATGGCTGGAGGATGCCGACAATATGGTCTGTTAAAGCACAGTCTCAGTCAGGACTACTACTACTCAAACAATGAGTAATAATAACTACTCATTAAGAGATCTTGGACTGCACAAGCTGCCTGACAGCTGACAAAATTTCAGACATGCCAGAAATCCAAGCGATTGTCAAATCATAAAAAACTGATCTGTTAGAAATTCAGCCAGATTCTAAAATGAGTTGTTGAGACACAGACATGCTGATGGACATTCGTGTTGTTAAGCGTACTCTTGCTTCCTCTTTCTCCTTCACTTGCCTCTATAGCTAAAAGCTGCGATGCACGTACTGTATACAACATAAGGCATAATGCTAAAACAATGGGATGTTCTTATCTTAATTTATTCCCGTTATACCCAATGATGGAGTTTAACTGGTTCTCTCCCATACACACACACACACACACAGTCGCACACACACCTCATTAACCTGGAGAGAAGCTCTTAGTGCGCAGGAAGCTTTCCACTCCATTAGCCAGTGTCATTATTGCAGGCACTTGGGTTGTGAATGGGAATATGTATGTGCCTTCCATCAGACAGTGGAAACAGGTATGACCATTGAAATAAGTAATATGAAAAGCTGAGAAACATAATTGCCAATGTGAACAGGAAGGGGCATCCTAATAGAGCCTTGCACGTAAATCTCCCAGCAGTCAGTTCTGCCTCCATCAGGGTCTTCTTTCCTGGATAAAATGTGGGCTGGATGAAAAGATAACGCGCGTGGAAGAAGATTGTTTCGATGGACGGACATCATATCAGCACATCCATCAGCACTCTTAATTGAGTGCTTTACCTTTTTGTTTCAAACTATATATCTTTAATTACCACAGGAAGGTAGGAAGAAACTACAATTATTCACAAAGACGGCTCTGCGCGGCGTTTTGCACTGACGCCACAGCTACTCTGACTCTTGGAGAGACTTGAGAGAGTCTTCGGTTCAAGAGGTTAACTTACAATTTTCAAATTAACCCTTCCTCTTTAGTTTGGCACCAGATGTGTAACATTTGTAGCTTTTTAAACCGAGCTTGATTCAACACTTTAGCAATGTCCTCCCTGTCGACTCTTCTGCGAACTGTCCCCCAGAAGTGAGAACCTCTTAAGTCCCATGACATTTCAAGCAACCCACATTGTTATAACAAACAAAAGTAATGTGGTAGTAGGTCGTGTCTTTGGCAACTTGCAAGAGTAAAGATGTCTGAATTTATGTGGAAATGTTGGCACTACTCTGTCAGTCCTCCCTGCCGACTTTTCGGTGAACTATAGTGAAAATTGTCGGGTAAATTCAGCTGTTTGTTGATGGTGAAAAAAACGACTCACAATGTTTTTGTAGTTATCCAAGACGGGTCAGGATCTCCCTCAGAAATGCTGGTATGGTATTTGCAGTTCTGGTTATTGATGAGAATTTAAACATTATACATATACCTGGCACTCACACCAGGTGCTATAGTGAAATCTAGAACAAGCACTCTGTGGTCTTGAGGGATAACGGAGATCTGGAAGCCCACCATTATGTTGACCCATCCATCCACCCTGACCTCCTTCCTCTGCCCTGACACTATTACTACATTCTTTTTGTCCTGATATAGACAAGTCATAATTCTTACGGCTGTTGGAGGTCTTTGACACTTGAAAGTTAGGACGTGGAACATGGACCCATTCAGTTTTCAGTTTCGGTGAAAACAGTTGATGCAGCCAATCAGTTATTTTCTCTCACTCTCGCCAACTTTATTTTTTTTTTCCTCTCCATTTGCTCACACCACGGCTCTCCATATCCTGCTTTTGCTGCCCACACACACACACACACACACACACACACAGTTTCATTCACAAAATCAGTCGGTGTGCTCCATTAAAGGCCAAAGCAGAGTGGAGGCACTCAGTCACTGTCAGCGATACAAACAGAGCCTTTAGACTGTTGAAGCAAACTGCAGCGAGCAGAAAAACATCACAGGGGACTGTCGTTTGGACAATCTTCAACAGCAAACAGACCAAACACACAAAAAATAAGAGTTTTATGTCATTATATCGTGTTGTTTATATTTTAATTATGTGTAAAAGAAAAGTTCTTAATTATACTGTGTTCTGGGGGAATAGGTGAAAGAAAGTTATTATTGTATGCTATTTTTTTTTGCATGCTATTGTTCTTCTGCGTGTTTCTTCTTAATTAATATTATTCATCTTCCGCCCTTTTTCACCGATTAATGCGGCCCACAGCGGTGAGAGGACCCCAACAAATTATATATCAAAACGTGCGTTTTCATCCCAAATCCTGTGCTATTACTT
Organism: Larimichthys crocea; assembly: GCF_000972845.2. Classification (NCBI taxonomy): domain Eukaryota; kingdom Metazoa; phylum Chordata; class Actinopteri; family Sciaenidae; genus Larimichthys; species Larimichthys crocea. Next base: position 21,304,242 of record NC_040016.1, on the reverse strand, counting down.
TTCTAAGAGATTAGCGATTTGGATTTATACACAGAAACGTAGGAAAATTTGTCTTCTCACTCACATTCATCTGCTAAAGCTGTCAGCCTTATAGTTTTGGCGTAACACACAAAGATGCGCCACCAACACCCATCCACAGCCTCATAGACTGCCATGTTAAAAAGGCGGGAACATTTCTGGAGGAAAGCAGAAGTAACGCTTCTTTGAATCGCTCTAAAGGTCACATTTCTTCACTTTATCAACACAAAATAACTATGTAGACGTTCAGGAAGGGCTCAGGATGCTCCCAGTGATTTCGGTTCAATGATTGGAAATACGGTTTGGCCAGAAATCCTTCCTGTTCGAGGGGTGGTCTCAGCATTTTCTCTCTCTCTCTGTCAGCATTTCCAACTGACATTCTAACAGGTGCAGTAACTGCTCTGCTGATTAGGGTCGGCAGTTGGTCCTGGTTGCTTGGCAACCTCAAGCCTGCCTAAAGAAGGAGAGGGAGGAGCTATTTTCAAAATAAGAGTCCCTTCAAATAAAAAAATAAACATGTTAAAAATGACTATTTGAGGTGTGCTTTTTGAAGACAGACCCCCAGCAACAGCCCACTCGTCAACCTCTAAAAATTTCTGCGGGAATATTCTAATTATACAGCATATCATATTGACCATTGCTAATATGTCTTTAGTCCTATAAATGATACATGACTCCTCAACTTTATCTGAATGCCAAGTCTTTTAAACTCCTGCATTGTATAAGTTTAAATCTCATTTTTATTAAGTTGGAACCCCTAACGGCAAGTCCATAAAATATTAACAACAAGTCATGACTTGGCATTAATATGAAAATTTCAAAGGGTCCATTTATATCAAAGAATTGCCACTATGGCAAAAAAAACAAGAACTAAAACAAAATGCTGAAATAGCTCCATGTCAAAAAACGATGTGTTTCTGCTGCATTACATTAACTGCTCAAACATCAAAAACTGCATCTGCAGCGCGATACTATCGATTTATAAACTCAATATATTTTCAGCATAGCGACAAGATAATAAACCACATTATGAGGAAGTTCAAAGGAAAGATGAGGGCAGAGGAATCAAATGGCTCTGTATGGATTCTTTGTTGAGTCTGAAATCACTGCTAACACCCAAGTAGAAGTGTTAAACAGCAATGTAAGATGTCACACACTGACGGCATTGGCTGCCACGCAAGGTGCCAACTGCTCATCAGTTTCAAGAGCCAACCATTCATACACATTCACACACCGATGGCGCAGCCTTGGTTTAAAGTTCAGCAACTTGCACAAGGACTCTTTGACATGCAGACTGGAGGAGGGATCGAACCGCCAATCATCTGATTAGTGGATGACCCGCTGTACCTCCTGACATATTCTCCATACATGTATATCCAAATATATATTCTACATACCGTATATATTTATAATTACTCAGTATTAGAAATGTGTTACATATTGTTTCATGTTGTAAATAGTCCCAGTTGTGGGGGCAACTTTTTAAATTCTGACAAGGTCTGAGGTCTGTGTAACAAAAGTGTATACTGCTATCAATGAACCATATGCAAACTAACTATCAATAACTATGTTTTAATAAGGCGACAGCAAAAGGGCTCAATAACGTCAGAAAACAAAAGATAAAGTACCTCAAGTATGATGGAGTAAGTTTATAGATGAACAGTGTATAAAAACAGTCATAAAATGATTAAAAACTTCATGAGAACAGAAAAATAAAACAATAGAATGATGGATGGATCGACAAAAAGTTTTAGCCTTTTCAATTTCCCCTTTCCGAGGAGTTTGCTTGAGACGGAGTAGAGGGCATGAAAGCTCCTCTGCCTAATTGAGTTTGGGCCTCAGGGACAGAAACAGTAAAAACAATTCTTCTGACCGTGGAAAGCAATTTACTTTTTTTTTTTTTTTTTTTTGCTGAAAAACAAAAGTGCAGAATAGCACACATAAGAAATCCATGTTGAAAGTTTACAATACAGTGATGTCAGTGTACTGCAAAAGAAACATTTTGTCTCCATCCTGTAGTTACTGGACTTTGACTTCTAAGTAAACAAAGACATTTTCAAACCAATTACATCAACTTTATTTCTATTTACTCTTTGAATAATTTACTATTTTCAGCATTTGGACGTGTTGGACGTAACCACATCTTAATAATTCAAGGACAATACAAATAGAACTGTAAGGTTCATTTTATCAGCATAATGAAAAGCAAAGCAAAGCAAACAAAACAATGAAAGACAAAGAAAAACTACTAATTTGTACGAGAAAACAAATCCCAGGGGGAAACCGAACAAAAACCTTAGGATAAAGAACAAATGAAGATACAGAAGGGTAAAGATGAATGAATCATGGACTGTATCTAACATCAAGGGAAACAGTGAAAAAAGAATATGCATAGACTGAAACTGGAAGTGAAATGAAATGAAATAGAGTAGCTCTGCTGGAGTGTGTGACAATGAGATAGTTCCATGTTCAAAGCCGTGACAAAAGTGAGAGGAAAACCTCCAGGAGGCGTTCATCAGACCGTACTGTAGGCTGTAAGAGTGTAGATATAAACAGCACCCCAACATTCTCCTTTAGATTCAACAAGACTGTCCTTTTTTTATTTTATACTCATTAAATTATAAAAGTTTATGCAACAATCTTCTTACATTCGAAGAATATTTCTGTCTGCAACGGTTTGAGCAGGGCTTATATTTGAGTTTTAAGAAATATATATTCAGTGGAGTACTTAAAAGTTTTACAGTTGGTCAAATGAAGTTGTCAACTTATCAAATACTTAAATTACAGTCATCACCTCATTGACACCCATTGATACGAGTCAAAATATGTGACTAGTAAAGTACTTCTCTTGTTCTTTTCTTTAAACTAGTTCCAGTCTTTACTCGAGTATATTTTCTGAATCTTTCTGAGAGGAAGAGATGAAGATATCGTCTAAATTTGGCTATCCTTGTTGGTTTGATGAGATTTTTTAAACCAGGTATGTCTTCGCCTTTACTTAAGTTTCTCAAATGGCAATAATAATTGCACTTGAATATAATTTTTCAGTCCTCTACCCACCACTGACTGTAACATTATTTCTATTTTTCCTACTAACAGAAGTTTCTTACAGTCAACCTTGAACCCTGAGCCCTCTGATTCATGAACTAAACCCAGAGGCGACGAGCGCCATCGGCAAAGCCCTGCTGTCCCATCATTGCTTGTTTGATTGACAGAGTGGGGCGGCCTGGCCTGCCCGGTATCCACGCTTTGTTTCATACCTGATGAAGCGGAGACAGCCTCAATCAATCAAACCCTCTGGAGAAATATGAATATGAATCACAAAACTGAAGCCACTTTTCACCGTGGAACCAATTACAGACCAACATGATTCATATGTTTACCAGTGAAATGTGCTGCTGTCATCCAAATTTCCTTGATACGAGCGAGACTTACTGAGTCACAATCAAAACTTAATCAAAATGGTGAAATAGCTATTTTATAAACTGACCTCATGAGGTCTGATTTCATGGAAATGAGCACCAGGTGCAACGATTGCTCACATTATCCCATGCGGTGTGTCTGGAACCAGGCTGGATTTACTCCCAATCATTTTACACAACATTTATGTGTAAAAGTCTGTATTTATTTTACCAATTGTTTCAGTTGGATATACTGCTGGTAGCAACCACTGCTGGCACAGTTTCAAAGCAGCTTTCATCCGTGAAACCTGGCTGATAATGACCCAACCTGATGAAAAGGAGTGCCAGGTCCAACAATTGCTTATTTTTATCCCACGCAGTGTGTTATAGTGGAAGACAACCGATGCAGCACCTGGGATGCCTCACCACATCCTAAAATGACCAGCATGGTAGAAGTAGAGTTTGACAACTTCTACAACTCGCTCCATGACGTTGGCATGTTTTCAGGAGGATGAAAAAAAGAAACCAGCTTCAAAAATGAACCTAAAACACTAATGAGACACCAGAAATGAAAATCTATGTTTACACCAGCATCAGTGAAACATTTAATATTTCAAAATGGATTTATGCGGATAAGTGCGTCACCTCATTTGGTAAACTATGATTTGCAAGACTGCCTTACATGTTTCCACAGGGCACATTAGCCTAATCAAAGCTTGTAATCATAATCCAGATTAATGGCCATCTGACACGTATCAGTCTATCTATCCTTAAATCGAAACTCAAAATGTCATTCATCCAAAGCTATCCTCTTTTCATACACAATGTAACAAAGCATCTTTTCATTGGTCAATAAGACTGCTGATCATAGGATGAAGAGATTATGCACATCTTCATCCATCCATCCATTTTCTGTAACCGCTTTGTCGTGGTGGCAGGGGCGATCCCAGGCGAGGTACACCCTGGACAAGTCGCCAGCTCATCAAAAGACACGTACTGTAGAGACAAACACACATTTACAGCTACAGGCAATTTAGAGTCACCAATTACATGTTGAGCACATGTCTTTGGACTGCTGGAGGAAGCCGGAGTACATGCACTTTTCATATGTAGAAAAAAAGTCAAAAATTACGGTTGAAAATGTGGTTTTCATCGGACAGTGAACTCGTCTTTGAGGAAAGAGGAAGAACACTTTCTGCTCCGACTGATAGTGAATGGATCCATTCATAAATTTGAAGTTACTGTAGACATTATTATGAAAATGTGTTCTTTCATTGATTAGATCTTTGTGAACATTTTTGATTTAGCTCTTGTTTTGTCACTTATATGAAGAAATATTAGCAGGTCATCAGCATAGATGATATGTATGCAAGTCTCTTTCCCTTTAAAGGTCAATAAAATGATCTTCTAATTGAAAATGTGCATTATTCTCACTGACAGATCGCACATAAAAATATAATAAAATATGAACTTGTATAAATTTGTATCTGCTCTCATTAAAGGGTATGCACAGAATGATGCAGACTGCAGAGAAAACTATTAATAAAGATTAATCTTCTTAGTATGACAGTTAAAATCAATGGAATCCTAGTAGTGAACAATTAACTTGAATAAAGAAAAGTGACGTACTTTGTTGTTAAGAGCATCTCAATGAATCTCAGAGCATATCAGATTTCCAATAAACAAATGGAAAACATTTCTACAGCACAGTGAGAGCACTGGCAGCTTATCAGACAGGTGATATGTTTATGAAAAAAAACATTTTGCACCGCTGGCTCCATTATGGCACACTCAGCAAAAATCCAGAAACACGGTTCAACTAATGCTGCAAATTAAAGCTGTTCAAACAACATGAGGGGATCAACAACAACAACAACATCACAAACAACTCAAATGAAATGTAATTTTAGAAATGGAGCGTCTCCAGTGCTGGATCCATTAATGCTCACAGCTTATATAACATCCTGGAAATGACACAAACAAATTAACATTCCTGCCAAATTAAAGGAGCAACATGAGCTTCATGTGATTTTTTTTTTTTTTTTTTCCCCATCTAAAAAGGTGCGACAACATTAATGATGTAACTTCTCGATTTTACACTGAAATTATGTTCAGTAAATATTTATATTTACAGTTTTTACATTGATGCTGTGTCACTGTAGCCTGTTAATCAGATTGTTTCAGCCAGTTTTGCTAGATCGAGGATCCACGCCAACCATGAGCTCAGTTCTGCTCAAGATTTCTGCCTGTTTAAAAGGAGGTTTTACCTTGCCACTGTGGCCGAGTGTTGGAAGGGTGGAATTGCTGCAAATAGTATTACAAAGAGTACAGTATAAACCTGATCTATATGGAAAGTGTCACAATAATTTCTTCTCTTAGGCCCCATTTACACGTACACGGGTATTTCCCTTCGTTTGTACCTATCTTTTATACGCAAACGGTGAATTCGCCTCTGAAAACGAATCTTTCTAAACTCTGGCTAGAGTGGAGATTCTGGAAAACTACGGTTTTGTGTTTGCGTGTAAATTGAGATAAACAGAGTTTTAGGCAGCTGAGGCGCCAAAAGTGCGACCAATGTTTACTTTTGCTATGACGATGATGATCCGCCCATAGGCTTGGCGTAGTTATGATGGCGATCGATGGCGTATTTATGCGGGTTGATGTAAACGAAATCTTTTTTGAAAACGATGCTATGTGCACGATGTTATTTTGGAAAACGGAGGGAGGGAAATATTCGTTTCTCAACATACTATGTGTAAACGTAGCCTTAGTTAGATTCTTTGTCTTAGTTATGATTTGGAGCTGTATAAAGAACATTGAATTGAGTTTTATACAAATATAAAAAAAAATGTTGAATGAAGAGTAGTGAGTGATTTCTGTGAGTCACAGACTGAAATCGTATCCAAACTTTACCAGTTGTCAGATTGGGGACCAAATTGAATTTTATACTTTGTACCAGTCAGGTTTTTTATTTTGTTTAACCAATAAGTAATGAATAACGTATCCATCCCGCCATATGATTTTCAGTTGACAGAAGCTACATTAAGCGGCAGCATTTTTGGCAAATATCAAAGAAATATACTGAACTCAAAGCAGTGATTTCACAGACCGACAAACACATCCGAGCTCCAGTTGCCAGTTTTTGTGACCATTAGGCTTTGCAGGCAGATGAGGTCAAAACTTGGAGACTGGTGGATTGTTTCAAGTCAGTGAAAATAGCAATCACTGGTCACAACACGGACCTATTTGAACCACTGAGTAATCGTTTAACAGCATTTTGTGTGACAGCATGTGTTTCTTCTGCCAATAACTAAATGACTGTTAAGTCCAGGCCAAAGATTCACGACAAGACGTAACCGTTTCAAAAGCTGCAGCAGTGTGAACTGGCCCAGTCTCAGCTCGAATCAAGCCAGCTGTTGGCCTCGATTCAGCTTTGTCAAGCTGCCAGTGGTTGGTTTTAAAGCAAGTCATCCGTTTCAACAGCCAGCAGCCGTCAGTTTGTAGTCTGGTTGAAATGGGAAAGTTTTGGACAGAGGAAAGAAAGGATTACCTCATCAGTTTGTTTGAGGATACATAAATAAATGTTCTTTTAAAGCTGTGCCCAAACCTTTTTAAATCAGGTCATTGTTGGATTGACCACCAAATTTGTTTTAAATATAGTCCAATGATGACACTTTTATGATAGAGCTGGTCAAGACCGTACACTTATATTATTTTCAGACTCACATTTCCCACTATGGACAAGCACTTGGTGGCGATGGCAAAGAAAAACCAGCTCATGGGAACTAGCAGGGGCACCATGTGAGAGTGATACACCGGTATCCTGTTAAACTAATCACTCTCTCCATATAACAGAGTAGCGTGCTGGACCTGGGGGGGGGAGAGACACACGAGACAAGCATGAGCGCTCACGGCTGTCGGCAGCACTGATGATACGCCTGCGAACGACACCGACTTGTATCGTGAATGAAATAAACAAGTACATACGTCATCGCCGTTTGAGTCATATATGCCGAGAACCCACAGTGGCATCAGACAACGCCACATTTAGACCTTGAACTTCAAAGTTTGAGTCCTGACTAAACAAACATTTGAAAGCTTTAAGGCAAATATAGGGCAGAACATGCTGCCAGGTTATGCTGGTATTGAGATATATTGAGATATTTACCTTCAACTTGGCACATGCTAAACTAGTATGTATCAGTGAACCGATCTTCATCAACAGAGAGCTGAACCCAATCATATTTTCTCAAAATTGGTAAGCAGAGCCAGTATGCAGAGCTTCCCAGTAGACTTTCAGTTTATGAGATAATAAAGAGTAAGTATGGGAGCATACGACAGACTAATTTTACCAGCATCGGCCAAGCTAAAATGAAGTTACAACAAGACCACTTCTCAACTTTTATACAGTCAGCAGGATTGTAAAGACTGAGGGAGAGAGATTGAGAGAAAGATAGAGACAAATCTGGGGGAGTAATGGGAGGCTTAGGAGGAGAGATAAAGGAAGAGTAGGAGTCAGCTTCAGAGAACACGAAAGAGGAAGAGGAAGAAAGGCAAGAGCATAAAAATCAATTCATAAGAAGCTCTATTTCTGCTGCAGTCTTAATCACTGTTTCAGCATAGACACACACACACACACACACACACACACACACACACACACACACACACACACACACACACAAGGGAATTTTAATCACATCCTGCTGAAGAAGCTCTCAGTCACTGAACCATTTACCAAACCCGCCAACAGTAAAAAGCACCAGGGACCAATCCTCATAATGCGTTATCTACCAAAGCAGCATGTTTCCAACACTTGGAGCAGAACCTTCGTTATCGAGGATGCATCATCAGTTAAGGTTATTCCACAACGCACAACCGAAGTAAACAGTAGTAGTGAATTTCCAAATTTGACCAAATCACTAAAATCACAAAAGTGTATCAGAATTCTCTCTTGACTTCTTCGCTGTTGCCCTTTTCCATACTCTCCTTTCAACTTTAAGAATTTGACACGACCAAGGGAAACCTGCAATGTTTTGTTTCCATCTGGAAACAAACTTTTCGCGTTCCAAACAAAAGTCAAAATGCTCAGAGCAGTTAAAAATCAGGAGGAAGACTGCACATTGTTCCAATGGTCCCAAAATGTTCCATTCAACCAAAAGCCTGAATATCCCATATTTTTTCCCCAAAATACAGACTTTCCCTGCACTGTTAATAATGTCTGTATGAAACAAATATGCCATCAACATTCATTTATCTGCCACTGTATGAAACAAATATGCCATCAACATTCATTTATCTGCCATTTTAGGGGAATTTGTACAAAGTAGAGTATTTTTAATTCAAGACTGTTAATTGTAGAATAAAACACAGTAATATTCCATGGCAAAACCTTCATTTGTACAGCATTCCTATGGTATTTTCATGTCAGTTACTTGGCACAACTGTGTTGGATATGGAATAAAACGGCCACCTTATACATGAAAACAACAGTACAAATATCATTTTACCGTTATACTGGATACATTACGGTAAAATTATGGTAACCACAGCTGCCTTTTTACCGTAAAAACACCTGTTTTATTCTGTGACCTTCACTGTCAGTTTAACAGTAATAAACAGGTGGTTAATGCTGTGAAATGGTCGAAGTTCAGTTAGGTTGAGGTGTCATAGCGAGTTGGTTAGGTTCAGGAAAAGTGGTTTGGGTCAAAATAAGTACTTATGTTTTACTATATGTTTATAGGTTATGTCAGCTGAGTTGATTTGTAAGCGGGTGAGACAAGAGTGTGTTATTTTTGGAGCAAGGGGCATTTGCTTTCAGAATAACAGGTTGCTGAACAAATGGGAAACATTTTTCTTGTATTTTCTTGATTGCATTATCCACCCAGTAGTCAAAACCCCAAATATATCCAGTTTACAGTGATATAAGACAGACTCTTTTTGCTTTTTGTTTCGTTTATTCATTTTCTGCCAATCAATATTGAACAGAATCATTAGCTGCAGCCCCGTGGACGCATCACTTATGTGTTTTTAAGTGCGTGTGCTGTGTATTCCCACTAGCTTGGCTTGAAGCAGATTGAATCTGAGCACTTAAAGGTTCCCCTGAGACAAACAGACAGCGTTTACACCGCGCTGCTCCATTCAGCTCGATGAGCACTGCTGCTGCTCTCTGTCTGTCTGCTCACACTGTGTCTCTATTCTGTGTGTGTGTGTGTGTGTGTGTGTGTGTGTGTGTGTGTGTTGTACAGTGTAGCCCTCGGCTCTGACAGATAGAGACGGTGCTTTCTTGGCCAGGTGAAACACAAACAGCACGCCGCGCCTTCAGCCTTTCCTTCTCTTTCTTTACATCTTTTCTTTCCTCTGTCATTCACGCTGCTCTTTCTTCTGCGTCTGAACCTGCGGCAATTACTCACGTCTTTCTCTCCCTCTCTCTCTCTCCCATTTTTCTCCCCCCTTGACTCTCTCTGAATATACAAGCTCGGGCTATTTTCATTTCTTTTCTCTTGCCCTTCAACTCTCTCCATTGTTTATTCTTCATCCAACCTTCTCTTTACATTTCCTCCCATCCACACCTTATTTCCTCTCCTTCCTTCTCTCCTCTTTATATATTAATTTTCCTTCCACCTCTCCCTTTTGTCTCTCTACACCTACACTCCACACATTGTTTCTTCTGCAAATCTCTCCTTCCAATCTCCTTTTCCCCGTTCCTCTTAACCTTCATTTCTCTCATCCCCCAGCCTATTTCTTTCTGTGTTTTCTCTTTTCTCTTTCCCCACCACCTCTCATTCATCCCTCCATCCCTCCCAGCATTGACATACGGCCTCAAGCTTGTTTTAACCTCACATTTCAGGGATTCAGGTGTATCTGCATGTTTTTTCCCCTCGTTCCCTCCTTCCTTGCCGTCTCCATCTGCTCTCTGTACACACTGTAGCCGCAGGCTGTCTGTATCAGCGATCGTAACAGGCTGCACAAAGCGCTTTAATAATGTAACAGACACACTGCAACAAGCTTACAATCCGCATGTGTCATACGTGATATAGTTCATACGCTGTGCTGACCTAAAACTTTACAGCTATTTGCATTTTATGAATTACTCTTTAATAATGAAAAAATAACCTCAACATTAGCATCTACCAGCTGACTGCTTAAACAAGGACACATTCAGGCAGAGTAACTAATCTCATGTCTAGTTTTCAACCTGAGCCTTATTTAGCCATGTATTTCATGCTATTTATTTATAAAGGCAAATTACCATCTAATATTGCCCCCTTATTAATTGGTCCCATGATTATAGTTTGACTCACTCACACTTTTACAATTTTTTTTTGAAATTTTACAACACAAAAAACAAAAACTTTGGGCAGGAGTGAGCAACCTTGAAATGTGCTATAACATAGAACTCATGGGCTGCACACGGATTATGTGTATACAACCGAGAAATGAAACATTGTATCTTTTGCCTGATCGTCTGTGTCTGATGGGCCTTTTCATAATGTTGAAAGGATTATGTAGTTGTTGCCCCGTTCACAGCTGCTTCCCCCATTAGTCACTTTGACACAAACACGACACAGCAAAATAAGGTCCAGGTTGAAAATACTATTAGTTACTCTTTAATACTGCAAAGCTTGTCTGGCTTAAGACACAGCGACGCTAATTATTTTCTACATGAACAGTGCTGTTGAACGCTTTCATAGTTTGGATAAAAATGTGGAGGGGAAATAAAACTACCATCCCATCACAGCACTTGAAACCACGTCGTGGTCACTGCAAAACAAGCAGGCAGGACGATTACACAATATCTCAAACACAGACTGCAGCGTCTCGATGCTGAGGACCTTTGAGATTAGAATTACTGTAGAATAAATCTAAAGTTACCAGGAGACACCAACCCTGACTTCTAGAAATCACATCTTAGGGTCCTAAATTGTATTCCCAATTACACTGCGGTGACAGATTTATGTATGGAATGGTGGTCCGGGTGGACAGCCGGCATTCAACGCACAGGAACTTTGATGCCAGAGGGGTAAGGGTTTTGATTACATATTAATAACCATGAGATATGTTGTATCTCAAGTCACTGCAGACTTTCTTTCTCCAGTAAAACCAGGACCTTGTACTTTAGTCAGCAGCATACGACAGTAAAGAACTGTCATAAGCCGCTGTGGCAGTGCGAGAAGAGTGACATAACATTTTCATGTGCCATATGCTCTCAGCATACGGCACATGAAAATGGCAACAGCGGTGACATACCGATAGTCTGTGGCACATGACTGAGAATCATCATCGGTATACTGGCGAAATGTATCTGCCAGCAAGCGTCACTAGAACGTGTCAGTAAGAAACTGCTGTATGCCGCTGAGGAATTGTAAGTGTCACATCAGTGACAGGGGGAGGGAGCTGCATTTCCAAACAATTTCCTGTGTCAACAGGAAGGTCTTCAGGTTATATTAAACACCCACTGCCTTTAAAATCCTCACAGACCCTACCCTCACTCCTCTCTTGCATCTCGGCCTGCATTGTAGCAATTTCTTCTACATCTACCAGTCTTCTTCATTTTTTTTTTACTAAATCCTCATTTTCCGTGAAACCACAAACTTTTGATCTCCTATGCCATCTGTCGTTCTTTACCTAAAAACACAGATGAAAGCGGGAACAAACTTCCTGTTCTGTTTCCGCCTGAACCTCCGTGAAAGCCAGGCGAACCACAGAGAAACACAACCGGGACGGACGCTAACATCTGCCATCAATTATTCATTGACTTTACATCAACGTGCAGATTGCTTGATGAGATCCGACACAAACTGTAACACCTTCTGTCTTTCCAGACATACCCACTCATGTAGGCGACAGAGCGTCAGGGCTCATCTCAGGGTTTGCACACTTAATGAGACAGATCTGTATGTCTACATCGTACTGCTCATCGCTTCAACAAAGGGTGACTGATTCCAAAAAATACTTTAGTAAGGTTTAGTAGTCAAATGATGGGGAATTATACCTTAGGTAAGGTACATAGACAACATTAAACAAGTAAACTTTCAAAACAAAAGTCTGAAAGGAGTGATTCGTCTTCATTTTGGGAATACAAATCAGCCCCGAGGAACATTAATGGATGATGCTAGTATTATTGTATCTTTTTATTATCATCCATAGTTTCCCTGAAGAGACCTAAACCAACATTGAATTCATTCTGCTATTACTCAAATACCAAATACTGTTTGTGCAATCCCATCCTGATATTTCTTATATTCCTCAGTGCTGCTTTAAAAACAAAAACGATTAAAAACACATGGAAGAACGACACTGTTGTGTTTGACCGACATTTATTTATTGCCGATCTCAGCTTGTCAGAAAAGTGAGAAATTGCAAACACAGTCAGAATCCTGTATGCTGTGTTTTTTTGGCTTATGTAGCATAATATTAGGGTTTATTCTGCAATAATAACATGCTTGTTGTACAATATCCTGCTTATTACCTGGCTACTTATTAGATAAATGAATAATTTAACATGATATGCATCAATTTATGATTGGAAATGTGTCCACAGCATGGTCTGAAATTAGAAGCAGTGGTCTGCTGTGGAGAAATAAGACACCATATGATGTAATTAACCAATAAGAATCAAGTCATTAACAAATCTGTTATAAATATGATTAAAGTTGCATTGATCAATATTTTAATATCAATAATGGATGGAATGACTACATGTAATATCAAAGGAGTCTCTAGTTGTCATGGGAAATATCACCTGAACCTACAGTGCCCCCTTAAAACCTTTGGAGTGCTTTGGTGCCTTTGAGCTCATTGTTTTGGTTTCAAGACTTGTAACTTTACTGTTTTAGTTCACTCTGATGAATCCACTGCACAATATCAGTAATAACTAGAAAATTTTGAGAGTGACGAGTGGGCTGTTGCCGGGGGATTGTATTCAAAAAGCACACCTCAAACAGTAATTTTTTACATGTTTATTTAGACACAGGAGCAGCTAGCGCTAACGTGCTAGCCACTAATTCAAGCATTAGCCGCTAATGTCAGCAATTATCATGTCTTTACTACAATGAGCAAAGTCTTATTTTGAAGGGACTCTTATTTTGAAAATAGCCCCTCCCCCCTCTCCTCCTTAAGGCAGGCTTGAGGTTGCCAAGCAACCAGGACCAACTGCCGGCCCTAATCAGCAGAGCAGTTACTGCACCTGTTAGAATGTCAGTTGGAAATGCTGACAGAGAGAGAGAGAAAATGCTGAGACCACCCCTCGAACAGGAAGGATTTCTGGCCAAACCGTATTTCCAATCATTGAACCGAAATCACTGAGAGCATCCTGAGCCCTTCCTGAACGTCTACATAGTTATTTTGTGTTGATAAAGTGAAGAAATGTGACCTTTAGAGCGATTCAAAGAAACGTTACTTCTGCTTTCCTCCACAAATGTTCCCGCCTTTTTAACATGGCAGTCTATGGGGCTGTGGATGGGTGTTGGTGGCGCATCTTTGTGTGTTACGCCAAAACTATAAGGCTGACAGCTTTAGCAGACGAATGTGAGTGAGAAGACAAATTTGCCTACGTTTCTATGTATAAATCATGTCTGTAGTGGGGCATTTGAGGCCATGGTAGTCGAATACGTTTTATTTTTTCATTGATTTTTCTCTCTGCTCCTCGCTCCACACATCCATTAAAAACCCAGAAATCTGACTAAAAACCTGCTCAACTTTAAGCCTTGATAGTTTAAAAACGGTAAAAGCTGTCGATGAGTGAAGTGAATCCCTGAAGAGAAGGCAAGAGTACCTACATTTTAAAGTTTAAATGAAGTCTCTCAGTGAAAATAATACTTAGGCTTTTAGCGCAAAATGAATATATTTGGTGGCATTAACTGAATCTTAACTGTATGTTAAGGGAATTGGTCTCCATTTTTCTGGGTTTTGAATCAAATGTTGACATTTTGATTGCCACAACAGCAGTAAAATCTACAGGACCTGTATCGTTTACCTCATCAGTATGGTTATTACTTTATGGTTTCTAATCCCACAGGTCTCCACCCTGACTAAATTACTTTGTAAGCAAAGCTAGATATTCCAATTTCCTGTACTTTAAACTTGCAAAGCAGCAGAGAGAGAGGTCAGATGTCGTTCAAGCTGCTGAGAAGGAAGTGGAAAAAAAAAGAACTATTTATGCTGATGAATTTTATTCAAATTTTGGATGGATCATTGGTTAATTTTCCTTCGAGTCCTTGGCCAGTTTATAGCAGCGCTGCTTGAATAGTGAGCCTGTGTGTTGGTGATGATAACCCTCATCCTTTTAATTCACTCCCCTTCCCGCTCTGTTGTTGCTCTCCATGCTCGTGCGATTGCATTTTTTAAACCAGCAAAGGGTGGCAGAGGTAATGCAACTGTAGAAAGCATAAACAGAAAATGTATGGTGCAGATGTGTTGAGATGATTCATTAGGCAATGATTGTAGTATACCGGGTCGACTTGCGAAGAAACACTGTATAAAAGTAGAAAAAATACAAAGAAACAATATAATTATTCATTGAATCTGAACCACTATGCAATGAACTTCCACAAGAGAGCACATTTAAATGTTAGATGTCACTTTTTATGAATATTACAAGGCTGTGAGGACGACTACTGGGGTTGTTTTTAATCATCTCCCTCCCTTGTGATCCTGTGATCATTTATATTTCCTGTAAAAATGTAACACAATGAATCAAAACGTGGGACCTTATTGAGGATCATACACTCCAATTTATTTACCCACCAATTAGTGTGACTGCCCAAGCCTTAAGCATAACAGAATTAGTCCTGTCTTCAATTGGGTTTCATTAGCAAGGTTATGTTTTAACGGTTTTGCATTTCAATGAGGATCTGAGCTCCTGGCTTCCTTCTCTCACTTAACTCTTGGTTTCAGTGTTCAAAGGATTACTGGCCAGGGAGGTAATATTTCTCTTCTCTGACCAATTCTGTCTTTGACTTTCTTTGTCCTTTGTACAACCTATTATTTGTTCATTCATTCAACCTCACGACGGTTACTTACTGTGGCAGCTTTGCATTTTAATAAGTTGAACTTGTTTGCTGTTTTTGCTGTCTATCTCTCCCCCTAAAATTCAACACCAAGTTACTGTAACTTTCATGCTTTTGTATTTCAGTGATCAAGGACCTGCTCCAAAGAGAGAACTTCGTCTTTCGTCTCCAACCCTTCATTCATCCTCTCATCATGGCCTTAAATTCTACAGCCTTATTGAGGTTTCTTTTTCGTGGTTTGCATTTCAATTAGGCAAACCTCAGCTTCAGCTCCTTTTTCTTCTTCTTTCTCCTTTCTCTCACCCTCTGCCTCTTGGTGCGCTGATCAAAGACATATTTCCCAGGGATACATTTGTCATATTCACTTTCCTTCACTGCCTCGACACAAGATAATGTGCCAATTGGTGGAGGTTTTTCTGCAGAGTCTAGCAGTTCCACGAGGCTTACAGCCACGGGGAGCGTAGACTTGAACCCTTAAGACAGAACAAGTAAGATAAAGAAACCTTCGACATCTTCAAAGTAATATCTTTATTCATGGGTTCAGTGAGCATCAGATACAGGCAACTGGACCCCCTGTTTCATTCATCATCTCAATGGGATGACAAAAGGTCAGTTCATTTGAAAATCAAAGTCGTGACATTTTGGTATCGATAAGGGTTTTCAAAAACGCCATAATTTAGTAAGTAAATTAGTATCCAACTGTCACAAAGAATATCAAACACATTATAGTTATTTTTCCTAACTACATGTCACAAAAACTAAAGTCAATCCCTAAATCGCCCGTGCATTGTCTGAGTTATTAAACACTATTGCTGTGATTGTCTGTTTCAAATGCAACCAATAACTTCGAATTTGAAATTTTGCTAAACCAAAAACTGTTCTAAAAATATGTTGGTATCGGGGAGGTATACGTCAGAACAAAATACTGTATTCAGACCACTTAAACCGAGAGCAAGTCATGACCAAAACTAGAATGTACCAAGACAAAGACCAAGACCAAGACTGTTAGGGTTGGGCCCAAGTCAAGACCAAGGCAAGACTGTATATAGCCTACTTAGGCAGCTAATGTGTAGCTAATAATCGCCAAATATCTTTAGGAGTTATGTAGTTTTGCATACATTTTTATGCTGATTTGCAGAGTATAGTATAGAGCAGGGGTCTCCAAACTACGGCCCGCGGGCCACATCCGGCCTGCCTAAACAATTGGAGTGATCCACTTAATGATCCCAAACAATCCGTCTAAACATGGCCAATTTTTTAAAATTGCATTTTCGTATTATAAAATATTCACACTTAATGATTAAGCTTGGCATTCTAATTAAAATTTACCTTATTTACGAACTATTTACAGTACCAGCTAATTTTCATCCCCTCACACAATGGTATATTCCGACGTGACTTTGCTCGTGATCAACTTCCAGGGGATTCAACTCGGCGGGTCAGGGACGGCTGCACGGTGCAGGAGGATCCGCTTGTGGGACCTCTCCTCGGCGCTGGCCTCCGCGGGCGCATTTCCTTTGCGGTGGTGCGCTCTGGCTCTGGGTCGGCTTGGAAAGGCTCGGGGGCGAAGGTGGCTCACGGCTTCGGCCGCAAGCTTTACAGCGCCCTCCTGCCCGGACCTCGCCACTTCCCGGGGCCGTGGACTTAGTGCTCACTGTGCCCTCTCTGTGACTTTCGAATCGCAATTTATCGCAACTTTCACTTCCTCCCGCAACAAAATCGCGCAATTTATCGCAACTTTCACTTCCTCCCGCAACAAAATCGCAACTTTAACTGCAATTTTTTTGAAAACCTCATGCAACATCAGGGATTTTAGGCCGCAACTATTTCAAAAAAGGCCGTGAAATCCTGGTGGGACTGATATCATTTCCGGTTAGAGGCAAGTTGATGTGGCCCGCACCGAAAAAAAAAGTTTGGGGACCCCCGGTATAGAGTATATAGTTTTTTTTCTGTAGAGTTCATCAAACACGACGTCACGTGACAAATTCACACACAGAAATGTAGATGCGGAGAAGTTGGAGACATTTTGTTTAACGTGCCATGTTTGGACTGTAAACAGCAGCACCCAGGTGAAACTCATCAGGTTGAATATGCATATTCAGAGGGTCAGGGTCAACATAATTAATGCAACACACCTAACCAGCTGAGTCACCATGCTGCCGCTGCAATACACCCGAGTTGCCTTATTAATGTATTCTTTCACACGGTGTTCTTTGCCTTCGGTGTCGTCTCTCTCTCTCTCTCTCTTCATCACTCTTTCACACGTTCATTAACCGCCATTTTGTGCCTTCCTGTAATGAAGTATATACTGTAAAGTGCTGCTTTAGTGGCTTTGTATGCGGATGTCTCCCTCCTCCTCTCTATCTTTCTGTACGCTGGGGGAAAAAAAAAAAGTGATGGAGGGGGGGGAGGTTGTTCACGCCTCATAGTAACTTTCGCTCAGAAGAGCTTTCCATTTCCCGAGCCTTTGTTGAGCTATTACCACAACTAATCCTGAAGGCAAGAGTTCCCTTTACTGCTGCATACCATGTGTGTGTGTGTATGTGTGTGTGTGTGTGTGTGTGTGTGAGAGAGAGAGGGGGGGTAGAGGTACAAAAAGAGAGAGACAGTTGCTTTGTATGCAAATATACACCTGTGCATGCGTGTTGTGTTGTCTAAGCATGTGTGTGTGGACACTTATTTGCATTTCACGTGTCTGTGAGGGTGTAAAAATTATTTTAACCATGCCCAAGTATGTGCATGAACGTGTGTGAGTGTATCAGTGTCAGACATATTGTGCGTTTGTGTGCGATATAACCTATAGCAGGTCTGGCTTCAGCACCCTGATACTGCAGCAGTGTTTCCCGCCAAGATGTGTGTGTGTGTGTGTGTGTGTGTGTGTGTGTGTGTGTTGGTGTATGTGTGTGTTGGTGTATGTATGGGGGGGAAAGCAGATAGAAAAAGAGAGTGACTGAGTGAAAAGACAGAATGCAGGAATGACTAAGCATCAGTGTGTATTAACAAACGTGTTTGTGTGTGTGTGTGTGTGTGTGTGTGTGTGTGTGTGTGTGTGATAAGCCCTGGTTGACTGAATCCATTCGGGGAAGTACAGGAGGAGGTTATCCCCTTACTGCAGAGGGTAGAGACACACACACACACACACACACACACACTCTAGATTTCTCTCCATCTTTCCTCTCCTGCGTTACATACATACACTGTCCTCTTTGCTTTCCAAAACTTAAACTCCCTTCTGTCTCTCTCTCTTTCACACACACACACACACACACACACACACACACACTCGCACAAACACACACAAATGCTCACACAGCCTATCGTCATCTTTCTTTTCACTAATTAGTTTTCTGCATTATTCTCTCTTTCGCTCTCTCCACATTGCTTTGTCTTTCCTTTTACTGCTAAATTTGCTTTATATCACTCATTCTATCGCCCATGTGCACACACACACACACACACACACACACACACACACACACACAGAAAGCTAAGGCTTGGCAGGAATAACTACCGCAGTACCAGGGTGCTGAACTCAGATCTGGTTGCAAGTCAGACACATCAGCACACACACACACACACACATACATACACAATGCCTGGCAGGACTACTGCAGCACTGGGTGCTAACGTTCTGATTACCTGAAGGTGATCCTGCTATTTCACCCTTCAACAGCCAACAGGGCAACCGCACTGGCCCAGACACACACCAGAGAGAAAGACACACACTGCAATACAAGATCCCCATAAGCCTCTCACACACATGTACATTCCTACATTACCAAAAGTGGACCAGTTATTTACACTGACCATGTGGGGTCCACTATATATAGTCATTAAAAAAATAATAACATTTTTATTGAAGATCTTTTTTGTGCAAGTTTGTTTTCCCCGAATGAGAAACAGGTTTATTGCCAAGTAAAAAAATATCTATATAATAAGGGAGATAAAAACACATATTTATGGTTTTCAAAATGTAGTAAATCCAAAAAATGTTACCCAGAGTTGAAGGTTTGTTATTGGAACAAGGTTTTCGTCCTGATGGACCTTTAATCATATTACTATAAATGTTACCAGGCCAATGACCGTAATCTTTATTTTCTATATGAAAAAAATAGGAAGAAAGAAAAAGCATATTACCGTCTTCCACACTGTTCAGGGTTTTTTACGAAAATAGAACTTGCAGTGTCTGTGTGTAGTAAACCTTTGAAACATTACCAGGTACAATCTGACCATGAGGTCATTTGTGTTTATTCATGCGAGCTAGTATGAACCACAGAAGCATAGAAAGATTCAGGGATTTTACTGGGCTTTGATTACAATGAGCAGATTGAAAAAAAGGGATACTGAAATAACTCAGTCACTAGGCGATTTGTCACGTCTGAAAGTCTGGATCAACGAGGGCTAGGCAAACTTATTTCAAGGTTTCATGAACCAAAATCACATAACAGACATATTTCCAGGTAGTTCAACTTCTTCGGTTACTTCCACCCAAGTAGACCCCATTTTTGTCTGGTCTGTATATGAATATAAAGTAGTATCATAGAGTTCATGGTGCCCACAGATGACTACACTCACAACAGTGCATGTCTGCACCTCCACTGCTGAAAACTGGTTTAGAAATAAGAGTGAAGATAAATCCACGTTTAATCCTAAAAGTAAGCTCTGAGCTCCTTCTCTGATAGACAGCTCTGGATCAGCAGCTGTCAGTCGGTAAGCAGAAACTTTGTCCCGCTCTGCTCCACCTGGATCTCTACATCTTCACCCCCAAGTTGGAGTGAAGGCGTAGACGACTCTATCACCTCTCGAGACGCTATTACGAGACAGTGCAGGCTTAAGATAGCGGCTTAGCATGTTAATTTCAGTAGTTATCCCTGCAACACAATGCACAGCTGCTACTTTGACAAAACTGGACTGGAGTTTGTTGTGGTTGCGGCTCACTAATTCATTGTGAGCGACTTTGCAGCTACACAAAACCTTTGACTGACTCACTCTGAACTCACATAGCGTGAATCATGAAAATAGAAGCTGTGAGATGCAGGCATATGTAAATACGAGAAAAATAAGAAAATCCATGGAGAGGCAACTGTGTTGCATACAATATGAGCTTGCAAGAGACTGCAGCACAACTCCCAAACCAATTTAATGATATTAATTATATATATTATAATTGTTATGGAAGTTTCTCTCCTTAGGTTACACGAGGTCACATGTGGGCCTTGAGGTCCTCAGCAGTATTAGTTGTTTGGCTTTGATTGAGAACAGTAGGTGCCAGTCTACCTCAACACTGTGGTGGCCAGGGTCGAAGAGACCTGTTGCTGCCTTCATAGACATAATAGAAACTATTATGTCTTATAAACTAATATCTCTTTGACTAATTCTGGGCGTGTAGTATTTGTGGTGTTATCTTGGGGTTTAAAGTCAATCCACCAGGATGAGTTGGGCAGAATGTGAGACCGACTCAGGCACTTCTGATGAACTTTGAGAGTGTCTCTAATTCTCCTTGGCCAAGCGTCAATAAATAATACAGCATAAGACATCAGAGGCTCCTGAACACTTTCTGAACTCCTGACCTCACCATTGACCTTTGACTTCAGCAATTTCTCCACAACAATAATTTAGCACCAACCATTTAGCCAGTCATTGTGAAAGGTTCTTCAGTTCATCATTGATCTACGATCAAGAATGTTGTGTTAAATCCGGATCTTTGTCTGATATCCTGCTCAGTATCAAGAAAGCAGACAGAACTGCTGCCCAGACTAACAAAATAAAAAGAGTAAAACATATTTCTTTGTGACTGAAATAAACCCGGTTTCCATTTTTGATTGCATTCCATTTTAGTGAACCTGTGTGGGGGGGACCGGGACGCGGTTCAGGTCACGGTGGATTGTTTGATGTCGCTGCCTGTTTTCAGCTGCTTTCCTCACAATGCTGCAGTCGATTGTCAGAGCCAGACTGAGGCTTTACTGAAGCTAATCCCCGTTTTTAAAACAATTCCAGGCTACATGATTACATCCTCGGCAGCTGACACTGAAACTGAATGTCGGGTTAAAAATCACATTTGGTGAGAATATCAAAAGCCTCAAAATTCAGCATGTTCTATTACATTGAAGTCAATGTGTGCATGGTTAAAGGAGCAGCCAAAATTACCATTTGTAAATGCTGACAGTTTACCTACAGACAGCAAATCTCTTTTGCACAGCTTCACCATCATCGATCCATCTATAACTGCTCATCCTTGTTGGGGCCATATGTTCGTCAACGAGCCTTTTTCCCTTTGGCTAAGACGAGACGATGACGAGACGATACAATGTTCTAAATACACTGACGAAAAATGTGCCAATGTGCGTTTTTGTTGACGAAAAAGACGAGACGAAAATGTCATGCAAGAAATAAAAACTGAACAAAAACGTCCTCCTTGTTTTCGTCGACTATACAGTAGTAGCAACTTAAAAGTTCCCGTTCAAGCTGAACGCCAGCTGAATGGCAGCCGTCTTCCAGCTGAGTTCCAGCCGGTTCCCTGCAAAGTCCCGTGAACGGAGAGACCCCCCTCCTTCTCCCGGGCGTGTCTATTTTTTACTGTAACTCCACCCATTCGTGTAATTACAGGGTATGACCAGGAGATGGCGCTTCTCTCACAGAACATTTTTACAGTTGTTCTACCTGGAGATGACGTAGCTTACACACCTCGTTAGCATTCTCGTTGCAGTAATGGGCTTTTTGGTCTCCGAGTGTTACAGATCACAGAGCGGAAAATGCAGCTGGTTTGACTACTGCATACTGTACAGTAGCCGTATGATTTGAGCGTGTTCATGAATTGAAATTAAATTTAAGGTGTTTATATCTAACATGTCAGCATTCACCAAATCAACAACATCTAGGCTGTTCTGTCTTTACTAGCGGTGGGCCGTTATCGGCGTTAACGTGCTGCGTTAACGTGAGACTCTTATCGGGCGATAAAAAAATATCACCATTAATCTATTTGCAAAGCTGTTCCAGCCTCTCAGGTCGCTTTTTTACTTTTTTACTTTTTTCTCTTTTGTTCGTTTTTGTTTTCTTCACTGTAACTCCGTGGAGTCCTGATCTCTATAGCAGTTTAGAGAGTTTTGTGCTTTTGTCATGTTTTTCTCGTGGTTTTTCTTGGTGATGTTTTTTAAATGCCGCTTCCACCTGGACAGCTGCCTTTGTTTACTCAGAGAAACAGCTGATCGCGCTAATGCCGGCCGGCATTGGCGCAATCAGCTGTTTGATTGGCGCGACTAATCTATGGCCACCACTAGTCTTTGCATAATTACAGGAGCGTCTCTTCTCTTGTGTTCGCGCCTCTCTCTCGTTTATCTGCATGTAAACAACAAACTAACCCTTAAAAAAGTTACAAAAAACGGTTCGGACGTCTCAGGGCTGCCAGGCCTGTGTGTCAGACCTGCAGATACAAGCGATGGTTTATTTTTAATTAACAGTTTATTTGGAGGGGAGGGCTCGTTGTTGTTGTGCGACATAGAGCTGCAGAGACGAGCGTTTTGGAAGCCCTTTGTTATGCAGGTATTTACTGTAGTGCACGCTTTAGGCCAGGTAAACCATACAAACCTCATTAGCATCTCATTGTTTGCACTTGATGGGCTTTTTGGTCTCCCAGTGTCACAGATCACAGAGCGGAGAATGCAGCTGGTTTGAGTACTGCATACTATACAGTAGCCTTGTGATTTGAGTGTGTTCATGAACATGAATGACTCCTTTTCATTTTCGTCCATTCCATAGGCTAAATGGCGTAAATGGAAAGAATATTGTAGTGACCCGGAACAATGAAACTACGAAGCAACTGGTTTTGCTGGACTTTATTCCTAATCTGGAACACAGGCTCCTGTGGCCGTAGCCAACGGCAAAAAAACAATAAAACCAGGCAAGCACAGCAGCATATAACATTAACACATTAGCTACTTCGTGCCCCTCATCGCCATGGCAACTGCCATGACTGACAGGCTTCACAGCCTCTAACAACGCCACCCCCCCAGGCGTCACCCCATACACTGCAGCCTAACTTACTGAACACAACTCAACAGCCACAGTGTATACACAGCCCGTTACAATATGTATGAAATAAGTGAAGTATGTTTGGTCTTAATAAAGTTTGCAGTATATATGTTATGTTTTTATTCTACATGGACACCACTGTTTATTTTCCACTATGCCTCCCTCCATTATAATAATACACGGCACAGCTTTTTAAAGTCCAGAGAGAAGTCTGTTGCAAAAGTCCACGGTGACTCTCCTTTGCCAAAACGTCTGTATGTCCTCGACGAGCTCCTGTTTTGTGCCTGGCTTAGCCTCCTTGCGAATAAAGTCTTTCATGGAATGCCTAAATATATGTTTGATGGTTTCGTAAGCTTATACTGCAAACTTTATTAAAACCAAAAATACTTGACTTATTTCATACTTGATTCACCCGTAATTCTTTCGATTTGCGCTTTACGCCATTTAGCCTATGGTCACTGTTTAAATCAACAACATCTAGGCTATGTTACGGACGTTACGAGCGGAGTTTTCTTTAATAACGCGTTTATGTTGGCATGTTCTTGTTGCTGCCTCACTGTTATCTTATCACAACTTTTTTTTTTTCCATCAACTGATCCGCTGATCAGCTGATCAGCTCACCCCGGCGTATCTGTTCAGATGTGTCTTTAGACAGTCGACGGTGAGAGCGGAACATCACTGCTCCTCCCCGTGGACAAATGAGGCATTGCAGCTGGTTTTCACACAGACTGCTTAGGGGCGTTTCCAGTCGGGGCCTCACTGACTACGTCATCGCGGGGGATTACATTTCGGTCACGCACCAGCCAAGGACCTTGACAGGACCTGTGACGGACCAGCCACGGTCCCGTCACGGTTCCGTCACGGAAACACGGGAACTTTTAAGTTGCTACATCTGTATAAGAAAAAAAGCAGCATCCAGTCCTGCTGTCATGTGTTTGTGCCAGCAACGTCACGGCCACACGTTTGAGATCCTCTTGATGCTCTCGCACCTGTGGCTTAAAAAACATACAGCATGCAGGAGAAACACGGCGTACGGAGCGCGATCATGCTCGGAAGTAAAAATAGACTGGACGTGTGAGACGTGTGGTCCCATTTCCATTATTTAGAAGCAGAGAAAAGGTCACAGTGCCTCGTTTTGACGGACGGGAATATGTGCGAATGTGTGAATTAATAAACCAAAAAAAAAATAAAAAATGAAATAAATAGAAAAAGACTAAAATGTTTTGACTAAAACCATAATGTTTCGCATCACGAACTACTTATTTCACACTAAACTGGACTGGACTAAAATACTCTGTGTTCACGTTTGACTAAAACTAGACTCAAATTTTGAGACTTTTAGTCGACTAAAATATGACGAACAAAAATGATTTGTGAAAGACTAAAAGTGACTCAGACTAAGAATGAACTTTGACACAAGACTAAGACTAAATTGAAAAATGGGTGACAAATGAACACTGGTCGGGGCCCTAGCTGACTATTCTATTCTATTGTGGAAGAGCTGCATCTTCCTGAAGCCTAGAGCTGCAAACTACTCAATGAATAAAACCAAGTTTACATCAAGGAATGGTTAAATAGGAAGTGACACCAGCTTAGAACACAAACTTTTTACAATGAACCATCATTTTAGCATTTTAACAACCCAGGAGCAGCAGAGGTGTGACGTGAAACACAACAGCATCATCTAGTGTGATGACTGTGTGTCCCATCCTGCCAGATCAGCCGTTTTACACAGATGTCCATTTGGCTCTGTTGGTACCTTTGCTGTCGGCTCAAAAGGTGGATCAATAATTGTCCAACAAAGTCGCCTTCCAGCTCTAATTCACCAGATTCTGAAGGCCAAGGCACGCTTCAAATGATTCTCATTCCTCCGGCAACAGTTTGGAACTGGTTCAGGATCAGTTCTTCTGATCCTGTAATCTGAATTTGAAGGATGAAATAAAATTACAAATAAGTCTAGAAATAATGGACTTTTCCTTCAGTAGTGGAGTATGTAAGCGTGCATGTGTGTCTCATGTTTGTGTGTGTATGCATGTTTATGTCACAGTCTGTAATTACTAGTGAATATTGATGTGCGCTCATGTCAAAGTCAAGCTCTGCATGTGCGCGTTGACATCTCTATACTGATGAATGTCAATGATGGAGTGTGCGTGTGTGTGTGTGTGTGTGTGTGTGTGTGTGTGTGTGTGTGTATCCAGGCTTTAGGCTGTAAGCCAGGGCAGCCTTGGCAAAGTCAAGATGCTAACAGAGACTGACAGGCTGCCATCTTCCTCAGCTGCTTGGCTATCACACAAAGACACACGCAAACACTCTGCAGTTACAGATCGACACTCACGGACGCACGCAAATACACAGAATTACGGACGATCACATCGGTTCTCGCAGCAGAGTGCTCACATCAGCAGCAGGAAAATGTCCATCGACAGAGAATGAGGGAAAATCTTTGCTGACTCTTTGGAAGCAAGTTAAAATACAATGTCAAAGGAGAGGATGAAGTCGTACAGAACGGAAAAAAGAGGAGAGGAAAAAAGGAACTGACAACAGTTATTTGTAAAAATATATATATATATATATTTTCTTTTTCTTGTGATGTAAGAAAGATCTCGGTGTGATCCAAACCTATCCACCACATTGTCAGATTTAATCCAAATCATCATGACAGTCTGTGTAAATTCTGATGCTGTGTCAGGATTCAGTTTTTCCAAAAATGTAACTGTCACGACCGGCTTAGGAGTGGAAGGAAGTAACATAAAACCAGGTGTTAAGGTTGATAAACAAAAGGTATTATCAAATGAAAATTCAAATTCTTGTTAACAAAAGGAAGTGAGGTGCTAAAGGGAACCAAGGGCGAGCGGATGCTGTTTAAAAGAACACATAAATATATCATATCTAAACTAATACTTAATAACAAAACACACATTGAAAACAGCACCCATAGGTTAGTGAATACAACAGAAACCTCTCTAATGTAATCATCACTATAACTAACTAAACCCTGCCCCAGTCCCAGAAACAAACTAAACAAACCTCCACAAGTAACAAGCGAGTCAACCACAGTTAACATTTACAATTTGGCAACAACGAGGCGAGCTCACACACAAAACAATAAGCCGTCCAGATGCTTCGACGCTCCAGGTTTAAAAGCCCGTGCTGGGGCAATTGGGCCCCGCGGATTGGCCGGTCCCTGGAGGTTGCCGCGCCAATCCCTGTCCTGTACCTCCTCGAGGATGCTGCCGTGCATGACCCCGCCTCTGGCAGCTGGGGCCAACCAGGACCCGGCACCCGCACACCTGTATTTACATACAGAAAACACTACACATGAAAGATATATGGGGCGAGACGGCGGCGGCGGCGGCCGTAACAAAACTTTCAGAAAATTGACAATTTAATGCAAGTCAAAAACGCTTCACTTGGAGAAATGTCGTTCACTTCTTCTGACGTTTCAGGGAGGAGGTAATGACCGATAGCGTGGATGGTTGATTTTCACACCAGAGATTTCAGGTCACATCCTGTCTCTCCATCTCTGCCAGTCAGATATTAAAGATATTGTTTTAATGTTTCCGCTTCTGGGCTTGTTTCTGAATAATAACCTTGTGCCAGGAATTACAAAGTAAGATTCAACAGAGGAGGGAATATCTTATCACTGTGTGTTTGTGATGAATGTCTAAAGGAAAACATACAAACATTTGAGGTCTCTTTTACCTAAAGAGTAAAGACAGCCTGTCAACAAACATAATATTATCCTGAAGACATTATGCACATGCATAAGAACATGCAACCAAACCACTGAGAGATGAAGGGAATAACACTGATTATCTCGTTATCATGGCACCTGTTAGTGCCAAAGTTGATGTATTAGTAGCAAGAGCAACGAGCAGGCATAAGGATTTGAGCGACTTTGACAAAACCTGCATCTTTTGTGGGGTGTTCCCCGTCTGCAGTTGTCGGAGCAGAATCAAAGGCGGTCCAAAAGAAAAAAGAAGCAGTGACCCGGCATCAGGGTCATGGGTAGCAAGTTCTAAGAAAAGTGTCAGAACACACACAGTACATCTTAGTTTAGCTGACCCGTCTACTCCCCAAAGCACCAACAATGGCCATGTGAGCATCAGAACTGGACCGTAGAGCAATGGCCTGGTCTGATGAGTCATGTTTTCTTTTACCTCACATGGATGTCTGGGAGTGTGTGCATCGCTTACCCGGGGAACACATGGCACCATGATGTGCTGAAGAAAGCAATGTGATGCTTTAGGCAATATTCTTCCAGGAAGCCTCAGGGTCCTGCCCTTCATGTGGATGTTACTTTGAGATATAGCACTTACTTTTCTTGGAAGCTGGTATTCCCTGATGGGGAATGCACCCTGCCAGGAACGGTTTGAGGAAGACAACAACAAGTTCAAGGTGTCGATTTGGCCTCCAAATCCAATCCAATCAAATCGAGCATCTGTGTGATGTGCTGGAGGGGTCACACGAGGATTTACATGTTGTTAATAATGTTTCCCATCACTTATTCCACACCAGAAAGAGGTTCAGATATCCCCCCAATGAACTGCAACAGTGGGACTTTGTAATAGATGAACGCATTTATCAAAGACGCAAGTAATATAATACAAACAGCTCTCTGATTGTTTGGTATCTCCATGACCTTGAAATCGGCGCCAAGTGCAGAGCACATGGTGCACAGGTGGTGAGGTTCACTCTAATGATGTTGGTATTTTGGTGGAAATTAGATCTTTCCTCCAGAATCATGTTTATGACATAATCATCACCATCTGAAGGCAGCAGGACGTGTACGATAGAATCTGTTGTATCCGATTTGAGGAGTGCCGTCACCGTGCACGGCGTTCTAACCACGTTTGCCGTCGTGCAAATGACATCAGACTGCTACAAAGTAACCACAAACACATCTACACATATTACACACAAGAAAAATAATATTATTAACTGTAACTACCACCGACACTATGGTCCCATTCTGATTTCCTGCAGAAGACGTTTCTTTATGTGTTCAGATGTTGCCTTCATGCGTCACTGTGGTTGCCTGTTATTTATTGATCACCACGCCCTCGGATCTATATTCGCATCCACTCAGCCTGTTCACAATTTCACACCCAAGACCCCGTCGCGCCCCCCTCGTTGCGTGTGCGTGATTCAAGCACAGCCTTAAGAGTTTAGGGCCGTGTGTGGTGATGATGTCGTACGCAAACACCGGGCGTGCAGGCATTAAAGGATTGTGCATGCATGTGTGTATGACTGAGGGATAAAACGACAAAGTATAATTGGGTGGAATAATGGAGAGAGAGTGTGTGAAGATGAAATATATGGACGCAGAGTTTGTGTTTCAAACTAGTGGAAAGAAAGGGAGTGTCAGAATGTCTGAGTGTGTGAGAGAGAGAGAGAGAGGAATCGGTAATCAATAAAATCACCGCATGGCCGTATGGATAAGGACGACAGCTGAGAGGACATCGAGTCAGAGAAATCACGGCTCATTTTGTCCGACAGCCGCCATCGTCTGTCGTCTTCTTTTCAGCTCTCCTTTCTGTCACGTCGTCCCTTTCCTCCCGCAGTTTTTCAGAATAATAGCGCAATGACTATTGATGCAGAGCAGAGCTGTGGCAAGATTACTGTTATTAAAAGAGAATTACAAGCTAAGCGGTCTTTGCTCGGCTTCGAGGAACACACACGCACACACACACACACACACACACACACACAAATTCAGACAAGAACACAGCTTAAAGTCAGCAGGCGTGTGTCACTGCTTCTTTATGTTCTGAGCAGTGGCTTCTCGATCAGGTGACAATGTTTCGTTGTTTCGATTCGAGCAGTGTCCACTTCATTCAAACTTTAGCTGCAAACTTTTCTAAAAAGCTGCATAATTCATACGCACAATATTAATCAGTCAATCAAAGTGAGGAAGGCATCCTCGACCTGTGCTCAACTTCTCTTTGCATCCTGACATTCACTCCTGCTGTTATTATCTGGGACTGTCAATCATCTCATCACGTTCCCATCAGCAGGTCACATATATCCAATAGCACAGCGGCACACCTGATGTCTTTTTAAATACGATTCTCTCTCTCTCTCTCGCTGCCTTCAGTCTGTCCACACTGTTGTCACGGCACCCCACCACCTCCACCTCCACCTCCACCTCTGGCTCTACCAAGTCTTTGCAGATTCATCAGCTTCATCGTTTCATCCGTCACCAGCCTCAGCAAAGTCATCAGCGCCCGCCACCCGGTGTCTGCACTACACGAGAGGATTTATCTTGCTGCTGCTCAGAGCCGACGCCCCTCAATCCCAAAAATCTCCCTGTGGAGTTTAATCTTTACAGATCATCTGTTATAATAAACAATCACCTTTACTTCATTTACATGTCAGTGGAGTAAAAAGTGCAAGTACAAGCACAAAGAAGACAAAAGTGTGGCAGCATCAGCCTCGTAGCCACTGTCACATTGACTCTGTGTCTCAGAATGATGAATCCTGCTTCACTTCCTGTTAGTGCACGAGAGAAAGTCTTCAGACAGAAATCAGACTTTATAAAAACAAAACACCGGTCATTGCCATTGGCTGGAAAACAGACAGAGCAGTGTTTGTGGGAGGATTCATTCATATGTTATTATTAGATATTTATCCGAGGTCACTTAGTCTGCAGAGTCTGTTTTGACTCAACGTAATCACAATTCAAGGAAGCAGGTGAAGTAGAATCAGAGTTTATTTGACTAGAAATGACAAAATCACAAGTCAGACAAACATCTCACCTCATTACCGACTTCGTAGTTTGACTTATGGCGCTGCATGTTACATGTCCTCATCACATGGTCAAAAACACGCTGATACAAACCTCTGTTGACTTCTTAGCATCTCACAGTGTTATGTCAGATCTCAATTCTCCTTTTTAAGAAGCATTTACTGGGGAATCTCCAAACCTGCAGAGGGCGACCCCACAAGAGATGTTTGTGTCTTTTTCACCTGCTCCTGAAGGACGACAATTCCTGATCAATCAGAAAGACGCAACTGGTAGGAGATAAGCAACGTGATGTGGATGTGTGTTGGGGTCATGCTTCTCCACACGTGGGGTTAATTATTAAGTAAATTACAGTTTAATTTGAATAACTGGTATGCTAATTATCATTTATGATTTAAGTGAATTTAATTAAGTATAATGATACTTTACGTAGATGGTTTGAGATGCTGAGCTAACTTTTAAAGAATCTATTTGAGACTAATGAATGTCTTCTCTGTTTTTGAACCTGTTCTCCTCTTTTATTCAATCCCACCATTTATTTATGCCATCAAATCCGTCGTTAAAGAAATAAAAAAAGGAAGAATAAGAAGAATCGAGTTGTCCTTTGCATCCTTCAAGGTTGATCAAGCTTTTTTTTTTTCCAAGTTTGGACAGAACTTGACACACAGGCATCATGTTGTTTAAACCCTTTTTGCTCATGTGTGTTAAAGCTGCATTATATGGCACTGTCACCTCCACTGTGTCTGATCACTTGTACTTCACTGGAGAATCATGGTGCGGCATGGCTGTCCATGTTTGAGACACTGGACTACAACAAGTAAAAAAAAAAAAAAACAACAACTCCAAACTAATTTCCCTAAATTTGCCTTTTAATATTAATACTCTAATTATGCTGTGGAAGCTTTTTTAAGTGACTTTGTTTCAGTGCCATCTCTCTTTGTCACTGAATAAATGACCTGTGGGCATTAGCAGAGTCAGCAGAGCAGGCTTTTTTTCAGTTAATGTTGTTTTCTAAAGGCTTTTAGGAAATTATGCACAAACACAGAAACTAATAAAGTAACACAGTTTAGGCACTTATACCAACGACCCAACGAGCGGCAGTGAAATAAAGACAATTTCCTTCATTGCTATTATATTAACTGAAACAGTGATAGCAGTGGCAGTAACCACAGAGAAGTGCTAATAATGAAGTAATAAAGCAGTTCTGATATTTCATAATTTAATAACTGCTACATTTGACATCAGTTAAGTTGATGAATCTTGGCACGCTAAATTATAATTTGTAAGCATCACTTGTTCCCCGTATGACTAAAAAGAATTCATGGCTCGGTTTGACCAATAAATCAACTTGACTGATTAATCAGATCTAATTAGAAGTCCTTAAATTAATAAGCAACCAGCGGAATGTGTGACATTAATGGATCTCTGATTAGTTTCAACTTCAGAAGTTATCGGTGTTATTGATGAGCAAACATCAGCTCACGCCTTAAGATCAAAACGCCTGGCGGTAAGAAAGCCATCAAAATGATTCCCGTGATTCCTACGAGAAGCCGGAAACCTGTCAGACTTAAAAATATGACAGTCACATCAAACCCATTCTGAACTTTAACCCGTAACTGATCAAGTCGCCCCTGCACTGCGCTCTCCCAGCTATTTAAATGCTAATCAATTCATTACTCCGAACATCATTATGCTCTCATCGCGGCTCACTATAAATCATGTCAATCCACGCAAACATCCCAGAGAGAGAGAGAGACGGAGAGAGAGGGGCAGTGGATGACAGAGGAGAGTAGCATTAGTTTTTAAATGAGGTCTGATTGAATCCTCATTCTCAATTTCATAATGAAAGTTTCCCCCCCGTGCACCTTCCTCCCTCTCGAGACACACACACGCCAACACACACTCGTAACGCTGATAACCAGTCACACACACACACACACGCACACATGCAGGAGTCCAGGAGAAATTAGCTCCCTGTTAATTCATTCCCATTGTCTAAATGCATGGTAATTTCTTGGATAGGGGAGGAGGGGGTTGCGGGGTAGCTGTGTGTGTGGAGGAGTGAAACTTCAAAACCGACTGCAGTGTGCAGCAATATAGGAACAAACCGCGCATTACAGCTCCGGCTTAATTATTATGCTAATTGAGGCGCCCGCGGGGCTCAGGGAAGTGATGTAACGCTGAGAAATAAATATATAAATGCACTTTCAACACTGTTTCAGTCAATTTTCCAATGTATTAGTATGTGGTTTGGGTTTTTTTTTTCCAGTTTATTGGATTACTGTTTTCTTTTTTTTTATTTCTCAGACAGCCGGGAGTTGAGACGGGAAGGAAGAGACGAAACGGGCTGCGAGCTGGGATCAGCACACGACTAAAGAGGGAAGAATGTCTCTTTCTTGTTTTGTTTTTTTTGTCACAGTGATAAACTGTGTTTTAATAATCTCATAACGAAAAAAATCCACCTCCACACATCTGCCCTCCGTGAAGCTAATTAGCAGGGTCTGAATTATTTCTTCATTATCAAACGGTAGAAACTAATCATTCTGATCTAATTTCCCCAAACAAGCTGACTACTACATTACTGTTATCACTGAGGTATTTAAAGAACCCATATATTCCTCTTTTGAGTGTATAAACCCTAAAATGGATTCCAGTGGTGACATTGGTGACGGTGACGCCTCTTCCTGCATCAAAATGTCAGTCCTAACTTTTCCAGCCTCTCCTGCAGCAAACTATACGTATCAGCTAGTAGTTCACCCATTCAAATGATAAAATTATGCATAATTAACAGTGTGGCCGCTTTGATTGACAGGTAAGTGCCATTACAGATGGCTTATTAGAGCACCCAGGCCTCAGGTCTGCTGATGATCCGCGTCTTTGTCGATATTTAGATTAGCCGGAAGGTTAAGGAAGAAGCAGTGCGTCCAACACGGCGGTGGCTGTGGAATTTTCAGCTTTGGAAACTCAGACGTGTACTTGGACATTCTGAAATTGTTTTTCTGCCAAGTTACAAGGGTACAAGGTGTATCTGATGCTACAGCACAGGGGAAAGTTCAAATAAATGTATATTTCCGTGTCTATTTTTTAAGAACAACGTTGATTACTAAGTCTTAAAGCTAAAAATCCTGTTGAAGGTGATTCTCCAAATTCGGCAATGCAATTTTTATCCGTGCAAATTGCCAGTTGTGCACAGAGTAGTCCACTTTACCATTTGTACTTCAGCGTACTTGTGAATAAAACGTTTCATTATAATCAGACCACTGTGTTGGCACAGCAGGGGTCTAAATGCGTCGTATGAAAGAAACAGTCAAGGTCACCTGAAAGAAAAACACCCCGTGTTGGAAAGTGTGAAATCATAACTGTACCGTTCGGAAACATGGAACTTTTCACACGTGCAGATTATGTTAAAGCCACATCTATATACATTTATTTCCATAACTCTGATGTGCTGTTAGTTTGCACTCGTGGGTCATTTTAGGATGCATCCATCAAACTGGCATCAGACACGGGTCACATACAGAAATGTCAGTCAAAAAAAAAATAAAAAATTGGATCTAAGCAAAAGGTGAAATTGAGTGGAGCTTTGTCGCCCTCAGAGCCGTCGGGGCCAGCGGCTCCTTTGAATTCGGTTATAGCAGAGTCACATTTCAGCGTCTGGCTGCGCACGAGTCGCTGCCAATCATCCTCCCGTGGAGCAGAGCGAGGGAAAGGTGCATCGCCCCTGTGCTTTATGCAAATCAAACTGCGCTGGTCGTCGGCAATGCAGCAGCCAATGCCAATCAACAAACACACAGTGTGTGTGTCCATGTGTGTATGTCTGTGAATAAGGCTTTTGGCTGCATTCGCATATATTTTATTTATGTTTTGTCTTATTTATATGCATTTATTCTGTGTGTACATCATTTATACAATTGTGTGTGTCCATAATAGTGTCTGTGTGTGTGTGCTTTGAGCTATCTACACACATACATGTTATGGATTAATGTGCCATTGTCCTACAGTGTTTATAGTTAGCCCATAATGTGTGTTTGTTGATTGGTTGCGAGCCTCTGCATGCATGCATCTCCGTCTGCGTTTAAAGTGCAGCTGTATATAACAGTAATGGTAATGTTTCTGTACGTTTATGCCAATGCCTCTCTGTGAGTTGGTTTATGCGTGCGAGCGTTTACGTCGATACGCTCCGACAACATTGGAGAATGCAGCAGAGAGGAAACGTCGATGCTGTCTGGCTTCTGAAGGGCCGGGCTGGCTGCACTGCATCACGTTATTTTCACTCACTAAAGTCTGTTAACACACACACACACACACACACATACACAAACAATAATCATAAGTTTAATGCTTTTGTTCCAGGATTCAAGGTTTCTTTGAAGCTGCAACATCAACGGCTGCCAAATAAAACCAATGTGCAAGTTGCTCCTCAAACGTCCACTTGAGGCTGACTACAAAATGTGTCAGTCTCCATGTGGTTCACCTGTTCAATTTCGATTACATATTAAATGTATGCATAGTTTAAGGGCGTGGTCACTTTGACAGGTGGTGTGCTGTTCCAGGTGTTAAGCAACCAGGCTTCATCCGGCACACCTCAGCTTCACGTTTTTGCCTCTTTTTGGACAAGCTTGGAGCCAGCGGTGGCAGGCAGGGCTCTAAATCAACACCCACCAAATGCGGGTGAAAATTTATTTTGGCGTGTATTAAAAAAAAACTCACTCGCCAGCTTGGCCGATGATAAATGAGGTACTTTACCACCACCAGGTGCGTTTCAGATGCGTTTAGCCCGCAGATTTTGTTTACTTGCTCAGATTTGGACATTTTCCCGGTGTATGTTCTTCTAAACATGCTTCTACATGTGTGAATATGCTACGTAGGTAATTAGTTTCGCTTTTGTCTGTTTTTATGACCGGCAGTTTGCACGGGGTATTTTATTTTGAAAATCCACCGGATTCTCTTTGCTTTTTCCATGTCTGGCTTCCGCTCGAGGTGCTCGGTGTAAATTGACGCGTGTTTTAATGTTTTTATTTTATCGTTATGTACAAAATATGGGTCATGTTAGACCCTGAATAGTTTGTAAGAGTTAATGAGTAATAAAATGTTAGGGTAATATTTGTATGTTCCCAACTTCAAAGTAACATTAATTTAAAGCTTTAGTTAATAAAATGATCAAATGAATTCTTCAGAAACTTCAGAAACTTACCAGCCACATTGTCTGCTGATCAAAAAAGTTAATTTAGAGCCCTGGTGGCAGGACTGCAAAGATGTCGTTGGCCAGAGCCACCACTGAGCACAACTGACTAATAAAACTGAAACTGTCGTATTAACATTAACCGTCTCCAATCTAAACAACTGTGGCTCATGTTGACTCTGATCATGTTGCAAGAGTAGCAATCATATCCTTTGTAAGAACAGGCATAAATGAAATGTTACATATTACTTTTTTTATTTTATTTATTACGTTTGTTGTTTGGCTGCGTTCACAGACTCAGTCTTTGTTTCCATGCTTGTTAGAAGTGTTGATCCAAACCCTGCAGTGTTGTTTCTTCTTTTTTTTTTCCACCTTTAGCTCAGTTCATTTGGACTCATGATGGCAGCAGAACACAGTCCCACTTGGACCCAGCCCAAAACAATTAGACCAAGGGTTTGACAGGGGGGGGGGGTTCACTGTGAGTGACAGCAGGCCCAAACTACATAGTGCATTGTACATAGTGGCTCTAAAACAGCTAATTTTTTGTGTATCTTTATCTCAGAATAAAGTCCATTGGCAGCTGCTCCGAGTCCTCTGTGAAATTAGCAGCAAACACACAAAACTGGGAACTTAAGCCAAGATCATCAAGCAACTAAAAAGCAAGCTATCTACAGCCGAGATCTTTGGGGACTGAAATCATCATATCTCTGTACTTTCCTACAACACACGGATGTGAACAGATGTTCCAACGACCGTCCCAACACAACCCAGTGGCTCCAGAGGAGCACGAGCCCAGACAAATTAGCATTTTAGTGCTACAGTGTTTACATCCTGTATAGGAACAGAAACACCCACGGCAACGTCGCCGACTCCCATGTCGTCGACTTTTTAGAAGTTAATTCGTGTGATCTTTTTCTTTTTCTTTTTGGCATTAATGATTGTTCATTTTAAGATGAAATACTTGGTCACAGTTTTACATCAACGTCTTTTTTTTTTCCTTTCTAATCTTAACACAGAATTAAAGTAGCTTCGCTTCCTACACTTATTTTAACTGCAGTCCACTGGAGTCGAATTAAAACCTCGCTCGAGGCGTCGCTCGTTAATTTCCCGATCTAGATTCCCGAGACATTTCTCAAACAGGCGTCGTGCGTCTCTCTCAGCAGCTATGTGATGTGTAAGGTGAATGCCGATGGTTATGTGCCCTCTAACAGGAACATTAGTCAGACAACCAAAGGTGATAAAATAAAAAGGAAAGCAATATATCCCACACAACTAAAATATCACTTTAAAAGCACCGGGAGCTCAGTGCTAATGATTCTATATGCTAATGGTTTCATCTGACACCAACAGTGGAGCAGATGATGAAACATATGGGGCTAAGACAGAAGCCCAGAAGGGACAATTCACACTAAAACACAATTTGCATATATAAACAGTTTCCTGGAAAAAAAAAAAAAAGGCTGCAGCCTAATCCTCCAGATTAATCATTCGTGTTAATATGCCTTGAGGGTCGTCCTGCAAAGTCGACACTTTGAGTGGTGAAGACTTCCTACACATAAGCTAGGAATGAATCACTGTCAGACATCAGATATAATAGTAAAGCTCAAACCCTGGCATGTGAAACGCTTTCATTCGGATCTATTTAAAGCAAACTGTCTAGTTTGCGTTGAAGATGTTGAAGGAAATGGGCTTGAATTGATTCCTGTGTGTGTGTCATCTCCACTGGACGTCTAACTCTGTCTCTCTCAAACACTCCCTCTGTCCTCATCTCACCTCTGAGATTGGAAGCCAATCTATTTAGAAATGAGCAATTAGGTGGAAGTTGATGTCTCCTTATTAAGAACAGAGACTTTTCCAGAGCAGATAGCATCGAGTGATAAAAACAAGCAAGAACAACTCAGACTCTGGATAAAAGTCAAACACAAACCCTGACCTCGCGTTTCAGAGATGACAACAACAGTGACACTAAAAAGCAACCAGGTTCCCGGCGAGAACACACAAACGGGTTTACTGATGACAGTTCTGGCAGATAATGACAAACTGTCTTGGCTTCATATTGACTAAAGTGTCCCCACTGACAGGAAGAACTTACAAAGAATGTTGTTCCAGGATGACATAGCCACCATCAACAATTACAAGGAAATGACACCCTCTGTTATAAAAACGATCGCTGGCAAGCGAAGTACTTCATAACTCATCTTTTCAGCTGAAATAGTGGAAGTTTGAGTTATGCCCGATACTCGAACACTCAAGAAAAGACGAGACAAACTCACAATGTGACACTTTAACTATAGCGAGGAAGAGCTCGTGCAACACATCATGGTATACTACAATACTGCAATATGTTTGCATATGTGCTCAATGGAAAGACCTACATTTAGGAACACAAGTTGATCCTGAGATCACAACTTTCCCGATTCGTAGTCTTTTAACTTGTTCTTTGATGAGGTAGTTGTTGATTAAAATCACAATTATGCCAATTTAAGATGATTTTTAGATATACAGTCGTCCCTCAC
This sequence comes from Larimichthys crocea, assembly GCF_000972845.2. Lineage (NCBI taxonomy): Eukaryota > Metazoa > Chordata > Actinopteri > Sciaenidae > Larimichthys > Larimichthys crocea. The sequence continues at coordinate 21,266,344 of NC_040016.1, read as the reverse complement.
TATAACGCGGTTCACCTTTCGCTGTTTCGCAGATTTTTTTTAGCGTAATTTTGCATGCTTTTTTTTACAGTGTACTGCACAGTATGAACATGCATTGTGTTCGGCGTCCTGATTGGCTAAGGGAGTACTGTACAAAATGCGTTGTATGTTCTGCACTCGGATAAAAACACCTGCACGCTGGCCTTCAGAGGAAAAAGGCGTTACAGCGGAGTGGCGCCTGGACAAAGAGGCACCGTCAGAAGAACTGTGAAATACGGTTTCATTTACTAATACAGTATTGTACTTATTTTTGTTAAATCTGCGAAAGTTTGAACTTTGTGTTGAACTTTGAGTTTAAATAAGAGAGAAATGTGAGAAAATGTTAATGCCTGTCTGAGAAAAGTGTATAAAAGTGTGTGGTTAGGGGTTTTACGGCCTTAAAACATGTATAATAATTGTAAAAAATAAAGCTCATTACTTCGCGGATTTTGTCTATTGCGGGGTTTTTTTAGAACGTATCCCCCGCGATAAACGAGGGACCACTGTAAACATGGAGTGCAGAACTTTTGGCGGCTGTAGCTCAGGAGGTAGATCGGGTCGTCCAATCCCCGGTTCCTCCAGTCTGCATGTCAAAGCGTCCTTGGGCAAGATACTGAACCCCAAATTGCTCCTGAAGGCTGTGCATATGAATGGTTAACTCCAAAAACTGATGGCAGCCAGTGCAACTGGTGCATAAATGTGTGTGAATGGGGTGAATGAGATATGTCGTGTAAAAGCGATTTGAGTGGTCGGAGGACTAGAAAGGTGTTGTATGAGTTCAGTCCACGGCAGTGTATTGAGGTCGATACTCAATACAAAACACACAGTTCAGCTAACAATCAATGAGTCTGTTCGGCAACAAGAAATTCAGCTTTTGAATCCAAGGAAGCAGACGAAAAATACTGAGTTTGAGAATCAATACAACTGTTGGCCTGTGAAAATAAACCGTGTGTCTGATGGACAGTGATTCTCCGGTAGATACCTGTCGTCTCAGCCAGTGTGCTGCTATCAGGTCTGGGGAATGTCCAACCTCGAAAGCAGGCGGTTTATAAAATATGGAGTTTTAAAATATAAACTATAAAATATGGAGTTTTTGGTTTATTGCCAGGAGTTGACAGGCTAATCGCCCATCGCTCTCAGGAGGGACTCTGGCTCTTCTACTGGCGAGACATCCTTTTTGGTTTTAAACCCCAGCATTGCTGTCTTATATAAAAAGGCATGAATATTGGTACTCAGGTGCAGGAAAGTCGCCACAGATACCAGACTGAAATAATATTAGATGCTTAGACAGCACTGTGTGAAGTCGCTTTAGTTTGGCAAACTTCTTCCCCGGTTGTTTTTGTCATTTAGCATCGAGTTTACATTCCTCAAATGAAGATATCAAAAAAACGGGGTTATATTTCTGTCAGAAAGTCATTAATATGTTAATTTAATTCTCGTTTCATCGTCCTCTGCTACAGAATTCTTCACCTTCGATGAAAAAGAAGAAAGATTGAACACTTTGAGTCGAGTGTCTCGGCGTGTGATTTATATGAGTTTAAGTGTGATCTCTGGACGTGCTTTATTTTGACGGGGACTTTAATCACAACATATGGGGCTCTGCGGTTGTGGTTAAAGTGCGACTAAATTGCCCAGGCATGTGATTTGGAAGAGGACGGCAATAAAAATACGCATTAGCAAGAACAAAACGGGCTGATCGCTGGTTCTTAATTAGATGTGTGAGACCGAGTGTGTCGCTGTGTGTGTGTGTGTGTGTGTGTGTTTGTGTTTGTGAGGCAGTGAAAGGAATGGAGCATGAAGGTTGCCTCTCTCCAGGTCGTAACGTTTATGAGGGGTCATTCATGTCACCTCTTTACGTTTGCATTTATCTCTCTTTCACACACGCTCTGTAACATATAACTTGTGAGGACACACACACACACACACACACACACACACACACCGGTTTCCTTCAATCCTGAGGTATCCAGCAGCTGAAACACGGCGGCTCAGACTCTGACAAAACGATTCCTGACATCAAAGTAAATCTCACAGGATCCTTAATGAAGTTTTTCTTTCCCTTTGTCATGAAAAAATAATATTCCTTCGATGGAAACCTGGCTGCGGATGCTTTTTGTTATTTCCCTGCACCGGCTTTCTCATTCGCACAGCACTGACACACCTGGGGAGCTGGACTGGTCTCCTACTGTCAGCCGCCGGATCAGCTCCACTAGAGCGGTTGGACTGCTACATTAAGTACTGCAGATGTGAGTAGGAGTTCAACAAATGTTTTCTCAAGGGGCAGAACCGCAGGGCAGGTCGAAAACACTATATTTGAAGTTCAACTTTAGCGGGCCAGAGTCAAAGTGCTACAGTCCAAAACACAATGGTGCCATTTACACAACCTATTACATACTCACGCACAAGTCTGGGAGTATGTCGGCGCAGGTGGACGTGAGACGTTGCTGCATGGATTACTTTTTTCATTCTAACTTCAAACACATATCTTTACTTCTCTTGTGAGGTGAAAGCACGTCGTCCTCTTTTTTTTTTTTTTTTTAGATGAAAAGGTCGTCTCGTCGACCTTTTGCACAGAAGACATTTTGACTCTTCATTAACAAGTGATCCGGGGTGTAGCTTCGGTCTCAGCACACACAACAGCCTCTTCTTCATTGATTATTCAAATCTCCTGACACGGCGACAGGATCGAGCAGGATTTAATGTTAATGCTCGGTGTTCTTTACACACACACACAGTTACACACACACACACACACGTTCTCCTTCATAGCTCAGGATTGGCCATCGTGACCATGGTTAAAAGCCATGGATCGGTAGTAGGGGTATAACGGTACACACAAGTCACGGTTCGGTACGTACCTCAGTATGGGGGTCACGGTCCGGTACGTACCTCAGTATGGGGTCACGGTTCGGTACGTACCTCAGTATGGGGGTCACGGTTCGGTACGTACCTCAGTATGGGGGTCACGGTTCGGTACGTACCTCAGTATGGGGGTCACGGTTCGGTACGAGTTCGGTACAACGGGAAAATGTATTTCATTTATTTTGAACAGACACCGATTGACTGCAAAATCAAAAATCATCTCCTGTTGTAAAAGTTAAAAAATAAATAGAATAAAACATAGAGCAAATGTATTAATTTGTTTTATGTTTTATTCTATTTATTTTTTTTAGACAGCTCATGCTCCACCACTGCTCGTGCATGCTTGTAAATGGCAGGGACCACAGACTAGCCAATGTGCGCACGGGATGGGACACTGCAGCGTGGCTCAAGTATTAAATAAATACTTGAAGCCGGGCTCCTCTACTACGGCATATGGCCGCATAGATGTTGATATGCATACGCCAATTCGGTGTCGGTGTTACTGTCAAGAGGTGGCTTTAAAGCAGCGGGGATAAGTTGTTGCTCCAATCACCGGCAGAAAGTCTTTGTCCAGTCCACCACTCACGTGCCATCACCATTATATTGTACTGGGAAGCCAAAGTGCTCCCAAACAGCTGATTTAAATGAAGCCGGCGCCTCCTCCTCCTCCTCATCCACACTTTCCATCACTTTTCTTCTTCGTCCTTTTTTGTAGCTACTTCTTTTTCTGGCAGCTTAAGTGAGGACTCGACCTTTTTTAAAAACTCGGACATATTCGTCGTATGACTGCTTGCACCGAACCGTGACGCCTGTACCGTGACGGTTCGGGAAGGATACAAATACCTTTACACCCCTAACCGGTAGAGATGGAGTAAAATGTCCACGCAAGTGTGGATCTCTAAATAATTTGTTCAGGGGTGGCAGGTGGATGATTTAGAACCGATTCACACGTCATTGGTTGGTGATGTAGGGAAGAATCCCCACACTCCATTTAGAAATCTATGACCACGGTGCTGGTTTCACTTGGTCTTTATTAGAAGTTGAGAAAAATGTGGTGCAGTATTGCAAATTACTTCGCATGTTGTATTTACATACATTTTCCTTCGATAGCAATGTATTCATTGACAGGCCACTGCTTTGTTGGGCCAGTGTTTTCTTTACTACAACACAGTCGAAAAGCTCCGATTTCTCATGCAGTTGGGAGTGAGTTGCTGCCTCAAGCTAAGGAGTTCACGTATCTCTTGTCTCGTTCACAGGTGATGAGAAAATGGAGTGTGAGATGAGCCGGCAGATTGGTGCCGTGTCAGCAGCAATGCAGACGTTTTGCCGGGCCGTTAAGCTCTCGATTTACCAGTCTATCTACGTTGCACCCTTCAGCTGTTGTCATGAGCTTTGGGTAGCGTCCAATGCAATGTAGACATTTTGCCAAACCGTTGTTGGGAAGAGGGAGCTGAGCTGGAAGGCAAAGCTCTCGATTTACCTGTCTGTCTATGTTGCAATCTATCGTCATGCTTTGGGTAGTGACTTAAAAAATGAGAGAATTAATACAAATGGCAGAAATGTGGCAGATCTAGAACTCACTCCGGTGACTATATACCCCCATCCTGCCAGGGAATAACTCGGGAAGCCCCCAGGTGGAGCTGAAATGTGTTACTGGCCATCACGACACAACCCTGGATAGGCGGCAAGGAAATGGATGGATGGACGTGCAGTCTTAGTCGACCTTTCCACCACATGTCGCCGTTATGACTGGAGTCTAGAGTCAGTCCAGCACTGTATGTGAGCAGTTTTTAATAATTTAATCATTTCTGAGAATACTTCCCGTACCTGGGTCGAGTAGTGTGAAGTGGGTTTATCAGAGCTTTTTCTCAGCTGTGGTCACAAGTGTTGCTTTGAGAGTTGGACGATGCTATAAAGCTCTGCAAAGCCGAGGGAGGCTACAGGGTGACGTTCAATTGCATTTACCGAGGAAAAAGACAAGTCACTTCTTTCACTTGTTGGTCCTTGTACAAGTGTTTATCTTAGTTTTATCCCTCCTCCTCCTTCAGTCCTCCTCTTACGTTCCCTGTGTGACTCCTTCCTCCTATCTGTTGTCCTCTTGTTGATCCGCCTCTCTCTCCTCTTCCCTTGTTCTCCTCTGCGAGCCCGAGCTCGATTTATTCCTACGGTGATTTTATCAAACAAGTTTTGTCAGAAAGTGCTTTACGGAGATCAGAGAACAACAAACACAGATAAAAAAAAAGAAGAAGCAAAAGATAAAAGAGAGAGAGTCCGGGCACATCAGGAATAACAAGATAAGAGTGGTTAGATCCTCTGTGTTTTCTCTCTACCATTACAAGTCTTTCTCTTCCCTCGTCATCCTCGTGAAGGCTGATAAAGTCACATGTTGTAAGATCTGTCAGGATGTACTAATTGTACTAATAAATGTCTCTAGTGTTGAAAATGTAGCTGCAATACACAATCCAATGCTTTTTTGCCACTATGAGCTGCTCAGCACAGCCACAGACTTCATGGAATAATCTCAAAGTTTCAGAAAATATAGAAATAATAAAACAGAATGACTATAATGAACTAGTAAATAACAACAATCTGCTCATCACAAACAACTTTGTGCATCAGTATTCGAGTGCAGTCCAGGAAACTATTAAAAGAGCGACATCATTTCATGCTGTCCATGTGAGAGGAGCGAGCAGGAGGCCGGCTAGCTCGGCCAAAGGCAATCAGTCTTTATTTATTTATAACTATTTACTACTCCAATAATCTCACTTGCAAACAGATCGCCAGCTCAACCAACCAACTCCAATCGACTCAACACCTGCCAGCCACGCCCTCCTCATCAGACCAACTCCCCTCACCTGCCTGACTCACCTGCTTCCCATCACCAATCAGGCCAGTGTTGAAGCCCTCCCTGCTCACTCACTCTCTGCCAGGTTGTTCTTCATGCTCAGGCTGGACTCTCCAGCACTCTTCTCCTGACTGATCTCTCGTTGTCGACTCTGCCTGCTTTTGTCTAACCTGTTACCCGTAATCCCGTAAACCGACCCTGCCTTCTGTACCCGACCACGAGTTCAGCTTCTGGCCCCTCTGGATTCTGCCAGCTGGTGACGGCTCGGCTACCGGCGACTCGTTTCTGGTTCGTCTGCTTCATCGCCTGTTTACCTGCCCTCCGGACTGGTTTTCCCCAGCCAGAGCCCCCGGACTTTCCCCGTACCCAGAGAGACGATTTCCTCAGCTGTTGCTTTGAACGGTGCTATGTCTCATCTACCTGCCAAGTGTAATAAAAGTGACTTTCATTTATTACCTTTGTCCAATGTGCTGCATTTGGGTTCTTACTACACCCGTTACAACCCGACACACATTTCCTGACCTCCTTATATACACCTTACTGGTCACATGACCAATTAGATGATACAATTATGAGTTTCTCTCACATTTATTTTTTTATATAAATGAAAACATTGACATGAATCACCCAATTCAAATATATACAATATATAAATTCACATATCTCATTAACCTGAGGACCTGACCAAGCAGCAGGCAGATCACCGCCTCTCATTCGTGATGTATGTTGAATTTACCCGCCTGATCTTCGCCAACTGATCCCTCGCCTTATAAATATATAAAGACCCTGTATAGACCGTCCACTTACTCCCGTCCTCCTTCAAATGGTGGACAAAGTTGTGGAGCAGCAGGCAGCCGTGAGTTTGACATTTTCTTAGTTAAAGTCACGTTTTTCACTTGTTTGCACCATTCTGATCTCAGTTACCACCGAGGGTCCGAAGAGCTTACACCAGGATGAATGGAGTGGCCCCTTTTTATTACATCACAGGGTTTATCCTCTGTACTGGGGCCATTTTAGGATTTCTCTGACTCAGCTCGTGAAGCTCAGCTCCTCATTATCACACTTTGATCACCTGTCACTCTGAGCTATACTTTGTCAGTCTCAGCTCTACTTATACCGCATTAATGTCATCTACTTACCAATTACTTGTAAATACTAGACATTAGGCTGAGCTGCACTTTGAGCTAACGTACTAATTTTAGCATATTAAATTAGGTGTGCATTTATCCCGCTCTGTATCAGCTCCATCCTCTTTTGTGTTTTACGACATCTCTCCAGCCGTTATCCTTTGCTTCCCGTCCTCTGTGTCTCGCTCTCCTCGTCTTTTCAGTCTCTGTCACGCCGTTGTTTGTTAATGTCACCACATATTAAAATACAGAGTGTGTGGGCCTGAATATGTGTGTGTGTGTGTTTACAAATGCAAGTCATCTGCATCTGTGTGTGTGTGTGTGTCTGAATCTGCATGTGTGTGTCTGTGCGTGTCCTCCCTGCAGCTGTGTACTCATGCATGGCCGCCGCTGGAATCTGCCTGCTGCTGCCATCGAAGGCTGCTGTCCACTGTTATTCAGGACAAGCACACAAACGAACAAACACACACAAAGAATCGTGAACGTTCTTTCTTTTCTCTTTCCAAGCGTACTAATGTGTCCAACTTGTATTTTCATTCTGAAGCCTCAAACAATCTTTTTTTTTCTCCCCTCCTCTTCATTCAGGGTGCTACTTTTTTGGTGTTTCTATCAAATATATGAATAAAAAAAAGGACAGTTTTGCACAACTCCTTTTGAGGGTTTTTTTGCCAGAGAAATCAGTCTGAATGTCCTGAAATCAGGAAAAAAAAAGAAAATATGCTTTCTGATTTAGGAACCTAACATGATGTTCAAACTATCCAAGAACAAGCAATCTTTGCTTTGCTGCTTTGTGATGTAAAACATCAGTCAGCCTTTTCTGCCAGACCCAGCCCGGGGCTGTCAGTAGATATGTTTCTATCAATCTATCCAGGTATTTTGATGCACATTGTGAAATATCATTAGAAAAGTTTGTTAAAATCCTGGCTATGACCTCACATACAAGCATACTTCCACCTTTTACACTGACTGGGGACTCGTGCAGGGGACGTAAGCGCCGCGGAACATCTGTGCCGTGGTTTTGCTCCGTCCTCTGCGTGGCGTCAACTCACATCGTGCACGTGTTGGCAGCGTAATGGCAGTGTAGCGTGCCGGCCGTATTCACGCGAGAATCCAGAACATACGCGAGACCCCGCGATAAAGAAAACAACAACAACAAACAGCTGACTTTGCTTCTCCGACGTGGAAGAGATTATAAAAAGCATCTGTTGTGTCATAAATTATCGTGTGTTGTTCCACTTCAACAATCAGTCTCTCATTGTTCATGTTGAGACCCTTTAATCGATTGACTGCTCACATGGTGCCACCGGTAACGTTGATGTGAAGTTGTGATAGGCTACAGGAACTGCATATTGTGTTTTATTTTGAAAGAGGGTTAGGGTTAGGGTCCACAAGCTTCACCTTAAAAAAATGAGGTCTTCAGAAGAAGACACTCACACAGCATCAACAGTCCACTTTCCTTTTTACATCACGCACAGATGACGTAACATGGCGTTATGATGAAGAGCACAGCGGCCTGATGACAGCTTCAAGTCCCTGGAAAACGCATAAATAAAGGCATGTGCTCACTGAACGTCGACATCTATGCAGAAAACTCTTGCGTCCAGGTGTGTGTGTGTGTGAGTCACAAATAGTTGGGTATTACAACGGTTCAGTCTTCAAAGATTTCCATTAGCTCTGCATTCAATTACAGCAGTAACGGGGGGGAAACTTCTGTCATCAATATCAACCTCATTAACTAAATAAAGAAACCTGAAAATAAGGGTGACACTGGAGCGGTTTGTTTCTCTGGTTCTGTAATAGCACATTAATCACACACTGCAAAACCACATCGGTACACTTAAGTGTTACTGCAGCGCTGCAACACTGAATTTATGCCTGACTGAGACCTTGAAAGAGTAAACACAAAGAAAGGAGCAGAAGATATAGGTCCCCGTCTGGATGTACAAGTAATAAAAGTGTAACATTGTCCAAAACATAGAGTATTTTCCCAGGAAATGTGTCATTTTAAATGCCCGAGTAAAGATTTTAGAATACTCCATCACAGTGTTGGCTTACTACAAGGATACGTGTGCAATACAAAGTAACCCAGTGTGCACTGATTTGATGTTTTTTCTAGTAGAAAGGAAATCCCAGTGGATGTGGTGGAGACAGAGCGAGGGAGGGGGGGAAAGGATAGGAAGACGTGGGGAAGTAGATTGATAATCAGTGTTTACAAAGAAAAAGAACAGGAGTGAAAAGAAGACGACAGGAGGTGGGGAAAAGAAGTTGAAGAGGAGGGATGGACATTATTTGAGGCTATGACACAGTTTATTGACTTGTTCTAACAGAGGGAGGGATGATGACAGTGAAATGATTGAAAAATAGAAAAGAGTGAAAGAACGAGAGGCAGGTTGGGGGGTAAAGAAGCTCTTTATCGACTTCTCCTTTGAAAAGGGACCATAAAATGCATGCCCACACACACACAGACACACACACACACACACACACACACACACACACACACACACACACACACACACTTGGATGCTCTCCCTCACCTATTGTCTGATAAATGGCAGCAGGGGAATTTAATGATAATTGAGGTCGTTTCATCGGAAATCACATCATGACTCTGAATATTACAATGGCTTTGTATTGCGCGCGCACACACACACACACACACACACACACACACAGTTATCTTTATAAATCTTTATGGAGCTATCTCAACAAAGCAGCTCCGCAATTTCTCTGACAAACTTCACTTTTTGTCGTGTTGCTTGTCATTTCATAAGACAGACTGACCGGAGAATCAAACGACTTCAAGGCCCTTTAAACCTCACAAACTGCCTTACACGTGCGCATATCGCATATTGCATATAGCGTGAGCAAAAATGAATGTACAGTTTTATTTCATTGCCTGCTGCTCACACAAAAAAACACCATCAGTCTCGACTGTACATAGGAATGGCAAAGAGTTGAGAAGACAATGCAGATCTACAACAGAAACCCAGTGGAAACATAACTGACAGACATCTATACGTCCATGCATATCCAAATATGAAGCAATAACAGGTCGTCATAACAACCCAATGATGGCGTAACAAAGTAGGAAATGCTGAGGAATGTTAGGGATTAGATATTCAGAGGTGGATCTTTTATTCTGATTAGTGACGAGTGCCGACGACACAAGTCAACTATTGTTCTTCTGCGTGTTTCTTCTTATTGTTCATCTTCCGTCCTTTTTTGTCAGTTAATGCAGCCCGCAGCGATGAGAGGAGCCCAACAAATTATATATCAAAACGTGCGTTTTCATCCTGAATTCCGTGCTATTACTTTTCTAAGAGTTCAAGTTTTTGCGAATTTATTCATGACTTTAAGGTCATTTAAACTTTTAAATGTAGGTACTCTTGCCTTCTCTTCAGTGATTCACTTCACTCATCGACAGCTTTTACCGTTTTTAAACTATCAAGGCTTAAAGTTGAGCAGGTTTTTACTCAGATTTTTGGGTTTATAATGGGTGTGTATTGTGCGGAATGTTTGAGCTAGAGTGGATGACATCATCAGCTAGAGTGAGGAGCAGAGAGAAAAATCAGTGAAAAAATAAAACGTATTCGACTACCGTGGCCTCAAATGCCCCACTACAGACATGATTTATACATAGAAACGTAGGAAAATTTGTCTTCTCACTCACATTCGTCTGCTAAAGCTGTCAGCCTTATAGTTTTGGCGTAACACACAAAGATGCATGAGCAACACCCATCCACAGCCATGTTAAAAAGGCGGGAACATTTCTGGAGGAAAGCAGAAGTAACGTTTCTTTGAATCGCTCTAAAGGTCACATTTCTTCACTTTATCAACACAAAATAACTATGTAGACGTTTAGGAAGGGCTCAGGATGCTCCCAGTGATTTCGGTTCAATGATTGGAAATACGGTTTGGCCAGAAATCCTTCCTGTTCGAGGGGTGGTCTCAGCATTTTCTCTCTCTCTCTGTCAGCATTTCCAACTGACATTCTAACAGGTGCAGTTGCTGCTCTGCTCTCAGTCTCAAAATTTCTGCAGGAATTTTCTCGTTTATCTTATTATTGAAACAACCAGCTAGCTTAGTAGACTGGGCTATTATAGGAAGTTCCTCATTAACTGCCAACCATGGAGTTTACTTAGAAAGTTGGTCATGTCTGACATAATGTACACCAAGTACACTGAATACTTATATCGTTATATACACTTACATCTGGAACACTTATGAGGTAGCCAAACCATGCTTGCTGCATGACTCTAGGAATGGCAATGTTAATGATTTACCTCTTCAATCCAGGCTTAAATATCTCAAGAAACATTGGATGGATTGCTATGGAATTGGACATTTATGGTTCCTAGAAGATTAATAAAAAATACACTGGTCATCCCAAGTTGTCAGTGTTGTTGGTTTTAGTCCAGAATCAGATCTAAAAACTATTGGATTAAATGCCACAAAATGTGGTTCAGACATTTGTGTTCCCGACAGGACAAATTGTAATAACTTTGGCATTCCACTCAGCAGGTATTTGGCCTTAAATAAGCATCAGAGAAGTGGAATTTTGACAAGATGTTGGTGCTAACAACTAATGACATTCCCATCAGCTGCCATCACTTTGCGTTTAGTCCTAATTAGCAAATATTTCCACCCTAACAGGGTAACTAAGATTGCAACCATGAAATGGTTGGTTGGATGGCAACTTTTTAAACATAGTCATTGTGAGCGTGTTAGCATGCGGACATCAACACTTTGTTCAAAGCAGCACCTTTCCTTAGCCTCACAGAGCTGCTAGCATGGCTGTAGACTCTTATTCATTCAGCTTTTCACAGAATCAACCTCAAAAACTAAAAGGGAAAATTTAATGTTTTAACACCCTGTCATCTGTGAAGACAGTCAAGATTATAGAAACAGGTCCGTCTACAGAGTAGAAGAAAAAGTCCCAGGATACAGAAAGAAAAAAGATGAATCTAATCACCCGTCTTTGTCTATGTCTTTGGCGTTTTTATATGCTTTTCTCCACACAGGATGAATGAGCCCATGAAAATTTCTTCTCAGAGTTTCAGAAGCAGGGCTATAAAACACCTAACCCCTTTTCTTGTGTTTACAGCTCTCATTCCTGAGACAGGCCCATGATTTAGATAAGGTGTCTGTCTTGAATGGAAAGATAGAGGCAGATAGATAGAGAGAGAGGAAGCTTCTGGTTTCCTCGTGAGATAAACCGCATCAACATCCTCACGACGCGAAAAACCTCTGGTTTCGAACCCAGAAGCTGAGGTCGAGTGTTTGAAGGTTGGGCCAAGCCTGACAATGATTTTCTGATGTGATATTTCAAGGCTTGGCAGTTTCAAAGATATAATATTTCATTTTTAAAATGGAAACATCGCAGAAATCACACATTCGCTTATTCATTTTGACAGCAAATGAATAAACGACTTAAGAAATCCCAAGAGGTTCATCATCTTACAATCTAACCTCACAAGACAAAGAAAGATAGAGATGAACAGAATCTGCACTTATGTGGAGGGGGAGTAAGATATAAATCTTCAAATAAAATGCAGATACAGACTCTGGATTCAAATGATTAAATAAAGAGTACAAGGTGAAATGTGCGATTCTGCCTCCCTGGCAATTTCTTTGTGTTGTTTGACTGTATTTGGACATGGGGAGAAGACAGTAGAGAAAAGAAGTGGAAAGAAGAAAACAGACTCCTGAGACTGAGACTGAAAATAGAGCGACGTGCTGTTTGACACTCCTTGGTCGAAATCACAGAGTAGACCGGTGAGTCCGACTGGTTTCAGCAATCCAAGGACTCATTTCTGAACAAGAAGATCATCCCGTAGAATCCAAGCGTTCCCTGTGGTCTGAAATCTGGTAAATATGTGTCACTGCTTTGGGTAGAAATCCAGTTAAACTGTTTTGCTGCAATTAGATCACAAGTGGGGGAAAAACTGAAAACCTCACATTTGTATTCAATTTTATTAATGAGCACAGCATGAACTGGTAGATGAAGCTCACGATCTACAAATTATACAAATTAGTCCACATACTGAGTTCTCTAGAGGTTGTAGGCTTCACCTCAACTCGAGGGAGAAACCGCTTTTATTATCAGTACAGCTTAAGTACATTTAAAGATCAAACTTGTCTAAGAAGCTGTGGTACGTCCGAACATTTCCAAAGTCTGTTGTAGGTTATTAGCTTGATTTTCTTTCTCCCTGTCAGCCGCTGATTCCTATAAAGCAATGACAGCAACTTGAAACCTCTTTGAAACCATGAGCCTCTGTTGTTTTTATGGATATTATAGCTGACCGCAATATCACAAGATATTTAAGAATACTTTTCCTGTATCGATTCATGAGTCGTGTTATCTTCTTTTCATCAGATCTTGTACTCACATTCCTACAAACCATTTTTGACAAAGAGAAAATGATTTTCAAAAACTCATCCTGAAAATAATTCTTTGTTCCACAAATAGGAGAATATTCTGTTAACCCCTTTAGAAAACCCACTTAAGAAGGTACAAGGACTGTATCTCAAGATCATTCATTTTGTATCATCTAATAATAAAATAACAATAAAAACACAAAATCTTTTATTCTGCTTTAATCACAACTTTCTTGTAAACATTATTTTGTAGAGATCAGATCATTTTAAAATGATTTCATTCAACCAAATGCCTATAAGACTGAATTATTGCCCAGAACTAATGGACGGAAGGCACTGTATACCTTTAACATACACAACACCTGATATGATCATTTAAAGGGAAACTTTGGTATTTTTCACCAATTTTTTCCCACATTTGTGTGTAATAAATGTGGAGAACAATTCTTGAAATTAGTAAATGAAACAAAATGAGCTGAAACCTCATCCTTTGTGGTATTTGTGCACCGCCAATGTGTCATGTCCAGGAAACGTTAAGTTAATTTATTCAGTTTTTGTCTCGTGTCTATGTTGTCTTGTGATTTCTTGTTTTATTTAGTTTCCACTTCCTGTCCGTGTCTATTTGTCCTGTGCCAATTCATCTTGTCCCATGTGTCAGAGAACCAGCGCTTCATCCATTCCATTGTCAGGTCTTGTTGTCGTGTTACTTTGTTTGTTCGAGTTGGATTTTCTGTTTGTTTTCTTATTTAGTCTAGCTTTAGTTGAGTGGGTTTTAGTTTCTTAGATTAGTGTAGAGTTATTTCCTCTGTCAAGAGTGATTTTCATTTGTTAATAAAAACTTTATTTTGAAACTTTTGTCTGAGAGTTGTCCATTTGGGTTCTGGTCCATAGTTTGGTCATGACACACTGTGAACTGGATCTATAAAAAAACAAAAAAACAAAGTTACACGATAACAGAAACAAGGTTGAAAAGTACAAAAGTAAGTCAAATCACCTCTGAATGTCTTCATTATGGTTTTATCCAAACTCCCCCAGCTGCACATCAATTTTATTTTGTATGTGACAAAAAAAAATTATTACTGTGGTCAGTGTTATTCGTTGAATCTACCAGTTTCACCAACATTTCTGATCATTTAAATGCACTACATGAGTAGGATACAGGCTAGTGAGAACCAAACCCGTGTAATTATTTGATCATGCTTCCAGTGGTCACAGCAGAGCAGCTTTGATTGATTTCAAAGGAAAAGTTCCCGCCGTGGCTGATGGCTGTAGTGGAGACCCGGTGGATAAAAGCTGCAGCTAAAATGACTGTAATGTAAAAAAGTAGCAGACAGTGGCGAGGCTCGGGTGGAGGTGACCACCTCCTTTCAGCTCAAGTCCGATTCCCTGCTGCTCTGAGCCTTTGAAGTCCGGATGAAATGGGATTGGACACTGAGACATTATTCTCTCTCTCTCTCCGTCTTCTATTCTCCACCTCCTTCTTGCTTCTTTCCTCCCGTGTCAAAGCCTTTCCGCCCTTTGCCTCTCTCTCACCGTTGTTTTAGTGACTTCTGTAATTGTCTACTCTCCCTTTCCTCACCTCCTTCATCCTTCCCTCTGTCCTAACTCATTTTCTGTCTCTCTGAACAAGTACTGCACTTTAAAGTCAAGTCCCAGGCAACCTGAAACCAGTCCCTCCACCTCACGCACCCTGACCTATTCTTTAAGGTTTACCACAGTGATATGAGAACGAGGCTTCCTCCACCTTTGCTTGAACAAAAACACGGTTTTAAAAAGGTTTCAATCAACGACCAATGTTGTCATTTTCAAGAACGATCAGGACAATAAGGTAACGATGTAGTGGTTAAGAACATTGAAGACCATGACTGTCTAATATTAAATGGTACTTGGACTTTTATGGCCCTTAAGCAAAACCCTCTCAAACGGTGCCAGGTCAAAGTGAGCTACTCAAGAACTTGGCATTCTCCCAAATAACCAAGCAATGTCGATAGCAAGTCTGGCGTCATGAAGGCCAGCCAAAGAGTTATCAAATAACCAGTTAACCAGAAGTAACTTGCATGGCTCGTTGGTGTATTGTGCATCGGATTGGTGAAAGTTTTCCAGCCCCGTTTTCTGTTGATTAGAAATGTAAGTGTGTTTCCACATCTATGCAACCTTGGTGTATTGTTTCCGTTGGGCTGTCATCTCTTCAGATATCTTCAACTACTACAGATACTTCTATTTATTTCAACAAAAGTTACTCAACATAGCACCAAAAGAATGTCTCACTCTACAAATACGTGGCCTTCAATCAAACACATTCATCCATCCATTTTATGTAACTGCTTATCTTCATCGGGGTCATGGAGGGTTGGAGCCTATTCCACCTGACTTAGGGTTAGAGGCGTGGTACGACCTGGACAAGTCACTGGTTACATAGTCAAGAGTTACACTGAGACGGTGCTAACCACTGTGGAAGCCCCTATCAATCACAACCAAATAAAATTCCCAATAAAAACGCCCCCAAAAAATCAGTTTTTGATTCAATCATAAAGTTGAATCCAGAGCTGTGTTTACTCAGTTTGATCCATTTCCTCCTTCGCTTCCCTTTTTCTCTTTCACATTCTCCTTTTCAAATGACCCTTCAATAAGAAGGACTGGATTTTAAATATCAAAGTTAAGTTGAATTTATTCTTGCACAAGAAGGAGCGTTTAACAGCGCAACACAGAGAAAAAGGCTCCCTGAGGAGCTCCAACAGTTGGTTCTTATACACTGTATAATGGGCTGTGTCATTAACCTGAACTTTACCTTACCCTGCCAGCTTCAGCAACAAAATCATATTAGAGAAGTGAAAACAGAACTTGTGAGGAGTAGGAACTCACGTACACATCATATGATTTAAGACATCTGAAACATGTTTATAACAGCCCCGATCCCATCCTCTCTCCATCATGTGCACCATCCGAGTGTTCAAATATAATTGGCATTATGAAAAGAAAAAACTAAATACTGATCTCTGGTTTGTGTCTGTGTGTCTATGCTTCAATAGGGAGGTGAGCTGAACTGGAACAGACACGGACCAACATGCGGCGCACCCACTGGCACAAATGAAGACTCGCTCACACGTGAACAAGCAAACGCAGGCCGTTACAAAACGCAGACACAGACACCGCCTCCGCCTTCCTACCTACGACGAGGGTTGACAGCGGTCTGACGTCTCGGTGTCAGCGAAACCAAAGCAACATGCCAGGAGGAATTCTTCGTCGGTGGGCTTTAATTGCTTTGTTCAATTATAAAATCAAACTCAGTTATGATTCAGAATCGCTGTCTGACACTCTCGCGGCTCCACAATGTAAAAATTGCAGCATGTGTTTCAGTTTCTAGTGTGGAGCTGTCACTGTGTCGCACCAATAAATTACTGTTTTGGTAAATCAAGTCGTTGTGATTAGGATATTTAAAAGTCCATTATGAAATGTCGGCTTGTCAGCTGAAGAACCATGAAGTGAACATCCATGGAGGAGCACACAGCATGTCTGATTATTCTGTTTATGATACTGGAGAAATGATACGCTTCTCTGATCAGCACAGTATTGATTATGAAGTAAGTAAAGCCGCAAATTTCACCGGCACGGATGCGATGCATTCTGTGTGCGATGCAGCCGTTCTAGTCAATGTTTCAAACACCACCGGACGACGGACAACGGACGCACAGAGCAGCTCACGTCAATCTGCACACAGGAAGTTAGAGAATCCACTCGGTTTTCAAAATACTGTACAAACTGTTGGTCGTAAAAACAGACAAAAGGGGAACACATTAACTATGCAGCATATTTAAACAATTAGAAGCACATGTAGGAAAATTACGTAAATCAGTCTGCCACAACACTCCCGTTGGGGTTTGAAGTCGTGTGGAGGACGGGGGTGTGGAGGATTTTGGGGTTTGAGCTTCTGTTATGATCCCCAATAATGAAAACCATTTCTAAAGGTCTCCCACTGAAATCCCATAACCAAAAGTGTCACGGCTTTGATCAGGTTCATGAATCATGTCCTTTTCATGCACTTAGGCATCAAACCAAATGGGTGAATCCGCTCTGTCAGTTGCATTGAACCAATGCAGCAGCTAAATGTGTAAATAAATAAATAAATATATGAATAAATGTGTTTGTGTGACCTACTAGAGAGACTTATTTATTTCTTTTATCAGTGGCTCAGAAATCCACTTAAGTGGTCCTTTAAAGATTTAATATTAGGAGGTACGGCGGAGGTTTGGGATATTCTATCCTCTGTGTGCTGAAGCCAGAGGATGTGACAGAGAAATGATCTTTCAGAGAATGATGTGAGGTGTGGAGAGACGAGCTGACAGGGTGACCACAGGCCACACACACACACACACACACACACACACACACACACACACACACACAGTCGCAAAATCATCACAACACACGGTCCAACACGACCCATCAGGTGTGAATATTGGTCTGCGGCCTATTGTTTCCTTCCTGTACCAATTCCATATTGTGGACTCAGCCGAGCGTGTTCAGCAAACACCTGTAGCGAGCACGAAAATTGGCGCGTGGGTGGAGGTGTGAAGATCAATATTCCAGCTTTGTAGAATGAGGCAGATGGATTGTTATGGAGCATTACAAAAGTTTTAAAAAGGATGGGGGAGCGTTTCATTCGAGTGAGTGCAGTTTTAATGAAAATACAGTAACCTATCCCCGAATTGTGGCCAAATCTCTTGCCAAGATTTTTAGATATCCAGCTGACTAACGGACAAAAAGATGAGCCAACGAAAAGAAGTAAAAACATCACTGCTGTTTGAACTCAAACATAAATGTAACGAGTTCAGATAGCGAAAGCAAACCACATTTAAAAAGAAACGAGAAATTAATATTCCATAAAGTTTGGGAGATTTAATGATGCTCCTTTGCAGTTTGTAACATCCTCATCATCTTCAGAGTGGCTGAGCTGTGGACTTCACACTTAATAAACTCATCTGGATATGTAAAAACAGTGTTCTGTAATTGGATTTCATTACGGTATAAACGAACTTGAACCTTGGATAATAGAGTTAAACTGTCGACTGTCGGGTATCGCATCATTTCCTGACTCCCTGCACTCCCAGCATCACTGGCCTAACCATGTATGAAGAGCTACCGCCTCAAACATAAAGAGATCATCTTTATTTTTTGTCTTTTAACTTCCACTGTAGATCACAATCTACTCCATGCAGCAGACGAGACAGCTGCCTGTAGGGGGAGTGAAGCAAACACCCCTTATGTTCACCCTCTTCTTACTCTCCGTGTGAATCATATACCGAGCGGTGCAGAACAACAACAGCTACAGCTGTGAGATAATATCAGGCCTTCAGCAGATAAGGCGCTCGCACGCAGTAACATACTGTAAGCGCTAACAGCTCTGCATGCACACTTGGACGCGCTATCACCGGTAAGAGGATCAGGAGGTTGTGTGAAGTTCAGCGTGAGGTTAGCTGCAGTTCACATGTAGATACCTTGAGAGCCGACACGCTTCCGGGATCGTGCATCCCTTTTAAATCGAGGTGGAGGTGGATACATTTTTCACACCAGTACACACCTGAAATATTTCACAGAGCTTGGAGCTTTCTGTTCGGCAACGACTGGTGATTAATTCCCAAATACAGAAACTATTTATCCTGGATTCCTGCGGCTAAAACCAACCCACTCTGCCACTGCTGGTGCCTGGCTCAATGGTGCGTGAGAAGAGATGGAGACAGTCGTTGTTTTAAATTATACAGAATTTATTGACCTGCTCTACAAGTCAAACAGGTGTGTACTAAATGTGAAGAGCTGGCTACTTGTAACTCAGTAAAAAATTCACCATACATTTTAGCAAAGAGGTTTGATTTAATTTGTTCTTCTAAATCACTAAAACACAGTGCTGTGGTTTTATTTCCACATCATCAACTTAGTTTAGGTTTTGGAGAGACTGAAACAAACATTAAGATGCATTCACTTGTCTTTAGTTTTGATTTACACGGACAACCCTAAATTCAAAAACAAGTTGAGATTTGCAAATCGTTTTTGAAATATATTCAGTACAATATAGTACAAAGAACACATTTAATGTTCAAACTGATAAACTGTATTGGTTTTTGTCAATATAAACTCATTCTTAATTTGATGTCTCCAACCAGTTCCAAAAAAATTGGGACAAGATTAACCAAAAAAACAAAAAACATACGTTTGGATCATTCCACGGGTAAACAGGCTCTTTGGTAACTGTGTGGGCAAATTGTCCAACAATTCAAGACCAACGTTTGTCAGTGCACAGCTGTGAGAAATGGATGGACAGATCTACAATCCATTTTATCAATAAAAGATTCAGAGAATCCAGAGAAATCTCTGCACGTCAAAGGCCAAAAAAACCTTTGACCCGTCAGACGGCACCGCATTAAACTGACATGACTTTGTTTTCAAGCTCATGTAGTGATATCCTTTATACAAAGAAAACACAGTTCGACACTCCATCTACAAATACAAGTTAAGACTCTACCATGCAAAGAGAAAGCCATTTATCAACAACATCCAGAAGCACCCCGAGAACTGTTTTTGGGTGTTGTGTCCTCCAGGATAAATCACATTTTACAAAGTCCCAAACTTTTATAGAACTGAAGTTGTAAAAAAAGTGAGAACCTTAGAAAAAAAACATAATTTAGAAACAGTAAATGTTTTCTGCATAGCTGAAGTGGAAGTTTTTGTATCAGTGAAAACAAAACGCAATAAAAACAAGTTTAGTGATTAAATCATGTCGTACATGAAGCTTGTGACTTCAGGTGACGACTGACTTTTTTCTCTGAGCGACAAAGGTGGAAGTAGTGCGACGTTCTAACAATGTAAAACCTCTTCACGTGGTCGGCGTGGACAATTAAGTCAACAGAGCGTTTTGACATAAGAGTCCACGGTTTGCATCCAGCCTTGGAAACCAATAGTCAAGTTTCCATTCAGATTCTGAATTTCCATAAAAGCAGCATGCAAATGTAAATGAATGTTCATTTTAGTGTAAGTTAGGAGCTTCAGGTCAGCTGCCGTTAAATCTTTGCAGCAGAGGATTAACGAGATGACGTAACTGAAAGATTGATATTGTTTTATGTTTTAATTTAAAGAATGGGACTTGCTATTTGCTGAATTTTTTTTCTGGTGAGGGCAGTAACCGTACCCTCAAGTCAGAACTGTTTGATGGCAATATTGGATTTATGAACAGGAGTGTGGACACACATCCAGACCAAAAGAGGACAGGTGGTGAGCCGAAAATGAGCAAATCATGAAATAAACCCACAAAAAAAAAAACCCAGCTAGCACTCACAGGTGCAATAAATAATGAACGAGCTGTTTGTTCATTTCACAATATTGGCTTTTCGGACAATGTGATGAAACACAAACCTCAATTATTTCATTAACTGGATCAGCCAAAATCAATAACATTCCCAGTTATTTGATCTATTCTCGTATATTTCATTTTCCGAAGATTTATACGTATCTTTGCGTATGATAAAGATTTAATTGGTCACTTCAGTTTGGAAATCAGTGTATTACTTCACAACACAAACGACAGAGAGAGAGAGAGAAAACAAAAGGTGCTGTTGGCTCTGAGAAAACTGAGCTGAAAAGAAACTGGCAGTTTAGTGACGGCAGATGGAGAAAGGAATAAAAAGCAGATGTAAAAATCACTTTGTGTTAATCCTCCACACAACGGGCTTCACGGGAAATCACTCCCATTTGGTAAAACACCGACTGACAATGCGGTTTGTTTAAGACAGACTCAGAGTCAGCTCAACTCAACTGCCAGTCCTTACATGTGTCATTTAACTCGTCATTCCAGTGTATCCTAAAATCTGATTTTCAGTCAGCTGACATGTAAGCGAGTACGTCATTATAAGATGTCACAAATCCCACGACCTATAAAACGGAACCAGCTTTTGTGTTTTGCAGATGCCGGGTTGTACATTAGCCACCTGCTCATCTACTGTCTCACCAAAAAGAAAGAAATAAACACACGCAACCCAATTTCACATGCCATGCAAATTATTAGTTTGGCAGCATGCATGAGAGTCGAGGAGAGGCAGGCAGTGTGTGTGTTTGTGTGTGTGTGTCTACTAAAGTGTACGTGTTACTCCTTTTCATAGCCCACGATCAGTTTAGCCTATAATTGACTTATAAGCTGCGTGTGGGTGTGCAATTAACTGAAACCTAATTAAGGAACTGCCTGAAATCTGCATAAGCAGTTAAGCCAACCCAACAACAGCCAGCATCCACGGTGGAGCCTTTTATAGACGTTTGATTAAACAAATACACTGACATAAATAAGCCCTTTGATCAACATGCTGTTGACAAATGATGCATTATATTATATATATATCTATATATATATATATATATAGTTTTATTTGTTAAATTCTGCACATGGTCCTTAAACTTGCATGAGCAGTTCTGGTTCCACGCTGCTCCTTGAATCATTTCCATCCTGACATTTCATTGGCAGGATACAACATTAGATGGATAATTATGCTCATATCCTTTTAAATGCTTTAACATTTAGAAACTTAATGGGAAGTATCCAAGAACACGAAACAGATTAATTAAATATGAGTGCTTTGAAAATGACTTTATAGTGTTATTGCTTCATTCATCTTTTATAGGGAACCTGCTACAGAATGATTCTGTTGGCTATTGTATGAAACGTGTCATTTCTAACATCCCCCCCATGAAGCCACTTCAAACTATTAAAAATATATTTCTCTTACTCTACCCTGAGGTCCTCAAACAGCGATGTTTTGTTGTTCCAAGGTCAGATACCAGCATGTGTTGGACGTCCGCCACCTGAGCCCACGTAGAGCTCCGACTATAACAACATCTGTATCGAGCTTTTTAATGAGTAATTGAGATTTATACTTGACACATCGGCCCTGCTGTAAATATAACGTTTCGCACAGGGTTGGAATTATAATTCGGCATTGGATTTCACGTGTTCGTTCGACAACTGTAACACCAGACAGTTCTGTTCTGTTCTTTAACCCGCTCTGTGATGAAGAGCAACAATGGTAGGGTTCACCTTGTCTCTTTATTAAACAGTACACTGCACAGTTGCTGTGTCTTTTATTCGAGCGGGGATCACAATGAGCAGAGGCGTGTTTTCTTCGTGACTAGGACTGCATCACAAACTCGTAGGACAGCATAAAAGCAGCCGAGGCTGGCCAGTTACACTATTTGTGTTCTGCCATGCTGTGCCCACATTATCACAGCAACCACATAACAACTGACTACTTGGGCCAGAACCTCCCAAGAGAGTTAATAGTTTTCTAAACTGGAGAAATGACAAAGAAGAAATAAAAAGAAAGACCATGGCAGTACAGTACGAGACATAAAAATACAAGCAAAAAAGAAGTTTCTATCAAAAGTCTGATGTCGCAACACTGCCAATGGGACCATGTGCCTACAGTGAAGGCGACACCACAGAGCATCGTGCCTGTGGTTGCATCCAGCTGGCGGCGGCATCTGCAGAAAACACAGGCAGCACCTGCAACACTGCCAGCACGGCAAAGAATGGGGAATGTTTGCTGTCGACTTTTACAGAATTACCATTTTTCTAAAATTTAAATGTCATAACGGAACAGGGGGATTTAACCCATAACAATACTATTATTATAAATTCCAAGACACCTGATGGGTGAAATGGTTTTTTTCAGTGCATCTGGAGCGACTCACGTTTTGCTCTTGCGTGAGCCGCTGGCTGGGATTGAACTCGAGAGCGTGGGATGGGAAGGCGGTATCTGCAGCCACCAGGCCACTCTCTGCTCAGAGTGCAGATACCGTCAGTGTAAGTGGCTTCAGTGCTGATCTTGTCGATGGGCATTTTGTGCAGAGAGGGGTGGAAGCCAAATGAGAAAACTAACTGCACGTGGTTTGATTCTATTTGGAGGAGCAGATGGCAAAGCCAAGTGTTACACGGGAAATATTAAATAAATCATTTAGCTTTTTTATTTTATTTTATTCTAAAACAAAAGGATTTGTTTTCATGTGGAAATAGGACTTCGGTTTGAAACGCATGACTGAACCATGTGCAGCGCTGCAGAGGCGAACGAAGCAGACATGGAATACACGTTGGGTTTGTGAGGAGATGGAGAGACGGATGAAGCACACACACATGCAGACACAAGCGTGCAAAGACAAAGGGCAAATCAACATTAACAACAATGTCACACACGGCAAAGTCACGTGCGTGCACTGTGCATGCAGACATTTGTCCACTCTGGCACACACACACACAAGATATAAAACTACATGTACACACACACGCACAGTGTTGCAGAAAAGGCCATAAGGCATAACTCTCTGTGGAGCTGCCCTGTCTGTCTGTAGGTCAGCCAGCTAAAACTACAGAGCAGAAGGGGCCACACACACACACACACACACACACACACACACACACACACACTCGTTTGCGCTCTCGTCTAACACATGCACGCACACACCCACAAACAGTGAGAATGCTCAGGACTTTTAAGGATACAAAAAGCGAATCCACATGGCCTGAGACTGAGACAGTCAACACACACACACACACACACACACACACACACACACCGTGATTTATTCAACTAGAAAGTTGAGTTCCAATGGAAAAAAAAAAATAATCAATAACATTTCCTTTACTGAAATAACGCTCGCTTGAAATAAAGAACGTATACAGCGGTAATATGCATCTGATGAATAGTTCAATTTAGTAATTTAAAAGTGGCCTAAAATGTCTTCTGTAAGGTATCTGTCTGCCTCGTGGTTGTATGGCCGTTAGTTGAAACATTATCCATAACTAGTAAATATGTTTTCCTCTCATATGAAAAGTATGAATTATGGCATTATCTGAATGCAAATTCCCAGTCGTCATAAATTGTTCATTTCTCTTGTGGCTGCATGTTTTCCAACACTCCGGGAGCTGATTTATTCTCCTCCACCTCGGTCGAGTCACATTTTATTCCGTGATGTTTCGGAAGTTCATCCCACAGTCGGATTGAAACAGTAATTCCTCCTCTGTCATTCTGCTTCTCTTTGTCTCTTCTACTTTGTTAGTCTCTTGTTTTTTTATCAGTTGGAAACAGGCTGATGTAATTCTTCTTTAAGAGCTTTTCTCTGATTCAGACACGGTTGACTGAGCGCTGCTTCACAGTCTTGCTGTGATTTATTTTTTTTTATTGAACCCCATAATCTGTATAAAACACGGACGTAGTACCAGCGATGCCACCCACAGGTTTCTGAAGAGCTGTAGTGAAGCTCAGAGTGTTGGTGGATTTGGCCCTCACCATCACCACAGGAACTTACACCAGTTTGACACGTCACCACTTTAACTTTTATTTGTCAATTCCCTCCGAACTTGAACGAATTCTTGCATTTCTAATAGATAAGAAACTACGACATGGAAGATGAAACGTACTCTACAGAAACGAGAAATTCTGCAAAGATGTGCTCAGACTTAATATAAACTCAAGCTTAGACTTGGGTAATAAAGTCACACGAGTGGACGCCAACACCCCCTGGAGACACGAACTGAGGCGAAGACCCATCTGAGCGAGCTGAGAACGTTTCAACTTGAGCGATGACTGTGATTTGCTTGATGCTTGAGTGCCGCCAATTCATGAACGTACACGGACTCCTCTGGACTTCTGGGAGAAAATAACATGACAAACCGAAAGCTCCCTGATAAATTTGAAATCAGTCAGTCAAACAGGAAAACACTCCAGGAGTTAAACTTGTTGTGAAAAAGGCAAGGGAGAAAACTGGCTTTGCGTTCAGTCTGAATACGCCTAGATGTCTGATTTATAGGTTAAAGACAGACAACGATGGAAGACAAAAGTATTTATGGCTCTTTTCAAATGACCACGCTCGACGTTGAGGTGAAGTGCCTTTGAACACGGGTATAACCAGGGGTTAAACTGGACCGGGGCTCTGGATCTTTTGTCATCACGCAGAGTTGGGCAGCCGTGCACGCTCAGTACACAAGTTGTGTATAGGGCAAATTACATGCCATCCCTCGTGTCTCAGAGAGCGGATGAAGAGAAACCGTCCTCCCGTCACGAAAAACCGTGAGCGAAATATGTGGAACACCACTCAAGTAAACTTGTGTTCTCTGCTCTCCCGGTTCGATTTGGGGTTAAATTTCCTGCTCGGAAGCTCCTCGTCTGTTGCTGAGGGGGGAGCGAGCGCTCGTTCCATCCATCTTCTGCTCCGCCGTCTGCTTTTGATATCTTTCTCTTCCCCCCTCCTCCTGTTCCCTTGCTGGTTTTACTCCGTTGTATTTGATGTTGTTGTTTTCTTGGACCACGTCGAGGGAGAAAGGCGGCTGATGTAACTCTGCGTTTTGACGCATTGAAATGCAGCTGTAACATTCTGCTGGCCGATCGATAAAAGGGCATTTTAAAATTCAATTATCTCTTTTTTTTCCTTCTTCCCTCTTACACTCGGTCCCTTACGACTTTCTCTCTCTTTCTATCCATCTATCTATCTTGAGCTCATTTCTTTTTCCCCTCTGCTTGGCTCTCTCTGGCCCTCTACTCGCCCCTACCACCACCACCATTACACACACACTCAATTCTCTTATCCTCTGATATTGCTGAGCTCTGGCTTATACTGTGGAACCTGCAGCAGAATTTTGAAGTGCAATGGAGAGGTTACAGCAGCAGAGTGACAGGGACATGTAGTAATATATAGCTCTTCACACATTCTCATCCCCCACACATCGATTTTATAAACTATGTTACAATATTATGTCGTGGTCTGCAGAGTATGTTGTTCGTCTGAATCAGACGTATGGGCATCTTTGACTGACTGCCTGAATTACCCGACTGTTACAGCTGTGCCAATGTTCGTACCTCGCAGTGGTTCCAACAGCTGATGGAGGAGGTACTGCAGCATAGATAGAGGGACATAAACAGGACAAATTAGACCAACAGGGATATGGCTAACCAAACCTGTCTCCTCTAATTTATGTACACATATTATTTATTTCTTTATTTCCAGGAAAATAGGAAAATAAGTTCTGCTGCTGTTTAGTTCGTGGTCATTCAGGGAGGTGATCGTGGATTTAGACACTTAAGTCCGACGTTTGCCATCCAAAGTTCTGCATGTGGTTGCTGGATGTTTATCCTACGTAAGTTAACTTTGTATAATTTGATATTGTAGGAAAACAAATTAAATACATTGTCATTCAACAGTTTAGCAATTAGCAGCATATTAATGTCATATATTGAATACAGGGTTGTTGCATCAGTAGATCGCTGTATAATAGGCGACCCAGTTTCCCTTGAAATGTACATCATGTTCAACACCAACATTTGGTGTTTTCCAAATACAGCGATGCTGTCCATCCAACTTGAACACCAAAGGATTGTACTCTGAAGAAGCCGGGTCTTAACTTATATAAGTTTGTTCAAGGGCAGGTGTCAGAGAGAGGGTAGAGACAGAAGTGCATAAGAGTGGCATGCCGCTGACTCTAACTCTTGTCCCTCAAGTATTTTATCCTCGACTCTGTCTCCTATCTATTTATCTAAATGGACTGGATACAGACTCGGTGCATGATTGGCGAAACGCAACAAAAAGGACCAGACAGGACCCATCACAGGGTGAGCGCTGTTATGGGGAGATGAGAGAAATGACTGCAAGTGAGTCAAGCTAATTGATAATTAAATCCCCCTAACAACAACTAATTTTACCAGTACCTGTGCTGGGACACCATGTACTGATAAAATGTTCTAAAACATTGTCACCACGAAATCCAGCTGTAGCCAAGAAGTAATGTCGGGGATAGCAGGGACGTTGATGGGCGGCGGTGTGGCTGGATACAACTGTGAAGTCTAACTCACGATATATCGAAGGAATAAAGCAGGTTTCAGCCAGAAAACAGCGGTTATGCAATCACAAACTGGATGTCTCATCAATGGGAGTGTTGGAGAGATTCCTTTAATTTAATGCATTAGGCAAAAAGCAGCACGGCCTAATGGCTCATCAGCACCATTTATCTGGCAAATAAAGACGGTAGCCACAGAGATGGTTTGGCCAGTGATTGATCAAGGTGTCAAGCAGTTAGCTACAAGTGACTTTCTTCATTTGAAATGCCTTGGAAAAGATTTATCAGACAATACAGGATGTAGAAAAGTGAAGCCTAACCTTAACCCAACAAAAATAGGGAGATATTAATAGAGTGCACTGCAGAATGTGCAGTGTTGATGCTATAAAATAGAAAGGGTACAGTACAGGGTATAGCAGGGCAGAGTTTGGGCAGTGTAGCGGGGCTTGCAGCGATTTAAATTTAGGACGCAGTGAGGACAAATGCACATGAGCGCAGATAACGCTCCCTGCTCAGGACAAATGATTGCCGCTGTTAGCAGATAATGACAGCAGAGATGCAGATAGACTGAAGAGCACACGGATATATGGGGTGTAGGAGAGGAGTAGATTGAATGCTTGTGCGAAAAGAGAGGAAGATGAGGACAAAGAACATTGGGTGATTGCCGTGCATATGCAGTGGACATAGAAACATAGGGGTGGCTACAGAGTGTTGTTAAAGCATCAGAGAAATGAAAGAGAGATGTTTGAGATGTTCAGAAAGAAGAGATAAAGATAAAGTTTGATTAAGTGTAAACAAGTAACCCGAGATTAGAATCTGTTCGAGAACCTTTGTTGTAGGTCACCCTTCTTTTTCCGTGTCCCTCTTGACTGCACATCCATGAAAAATAATAAAAATGCAGACAGGGCTGATGTGAAAGGAGGTAAAAGGCCCAAAATGAGAAGGGGAAAGAGGACAGAGCTCAGACAAAAGCAGAGGAGAGCAGATGAAGTAGCGAGGCTGATAAGTCGATGACCTTGGTGATATGGGAAATGAGGGACTTGTACAGGCTTCGGGTCTGCTCCATCAAAATACTTAAAATGTCTGTAAAACAAATGGAGACGATGATAAAACCAGTCCCCTCGATGAGGAGTGTTTCGTTATGGAACAATGCTTTACACCGCTTTTTAAAAATCTGCCTTCTGGGTCACGCACTGACGAAAATTTCATTCTGAGGCTCATAAATCTCTCGTCCACGGGGATAGGGCTAATCTCAGTTTGGCGAAGGAAACCACATACCTCTGCAAAAAATACACATTTCTATCCCCTGGAATAAAGAAAAAAGAAGAAAAAACTTGCCGACACCAATGTGTTTGTAAGATTCGACAAGATGACTCAAATAGGTTTCAAAGGCCCAAGGATCACGAAACAAATCAACAGAATTGCAGTTGCTCTTTGTGCGAGAAGCTCCGAGGTGTGCAGCTCAGTCGCACAGAGGAGTGCCTCGGAAAGCAATCAGCCCCAAGACAAGCACGACACACTTTAATCAAGAGCGAGGCAGAGAGACAGACAGCGGGTCCACAGTTGTAGTGTTACATCACTGAGCATGTATGTGTGGGTCTGCCAGGTGAAAAACAATCTGCAGCCGGCCTGTCTCGAATATATAACGATTCTGACCAGCGCTCGTGTTTACTGGGGAAGAGGCAGGTGAGAAGCAAAGTTTGTTATGTCCAAGAGAAGCTGATTGAATCATCTTTACTGTCCCTGATGACGCTGGAGGAAGGAGGTGTGATTGTGTTAGACGGTGCTTTTGTCTGGGTTAGATAAAATTGTGATGCAACCAATGTAATATTGTACTTGTTTTTTTATAGTTAAGCCCAGTATAAACTCCATGAATGGATGACCTGCAGGCTGACATCTCAGATTTTTTTTCAGCTATTTAAATGTGTCACTCTCACTGGTGGCTGTTTGTTGTCTGAATTGGAAAAAAGAGTGGTACCAAAAGTGTATTTAATGACTGTAGCTGTACCAGTTTTTATACAAAATGATAAAATAACCTGCTGGTACATACAGTGTTAACTCCATCCAATGGAGGCTGGATGTGGCTGAAAACATTTTGTCTGATTTTTATTTGAATTATTTTGCCGATCTTAAGTTTAAACTCGTGTTACTGCAGGTTCTATGGAGACTTGATATTACATTGGCAGGTTGGATCGTCACTCACCACTGAAACAACACAAACACCCCTAATGTACACGTCAGCCTGAATAAATAAAGTGGAACAAAATGGCAATGCGGTCTGATTATGAGACTAACATCATCTATTTTAATGCCTTCAGACGGCGACAACAGGTTGTTCTGATGAACAACGGAAGCTGTAAAGAAATAAATGAATAAATCACTTCTTTTCTGTCGGCTAGCTCAAGTGGAATGGATTAATGCAGGATGTGGATGCGGAATAGAGTTAATTGTTGGTGTCACAGCTTTGATCAGAGCAATAGAGATCAGGGAGTGATCCCAAGTGAGACTTCAGGTAATCTATATAAACATATAAGCAGAATCTGCAAGTGATGGACCAAGATTCTGGTACAGGAAGCTTTCTGGTTTCTGTTTGTAGTCCGAGTAGTACTGACCAATCACATCTGCGTAAGGTTTGGTTGGACCAGTCTGTGTGGAGAGCAAAAGAAGTGTCCGAAACACAATTTAGGACCCCAGCTGTAATTGGAGATTAGCAGAAATTAATCTCATGACTCTTATGTATCAAGTTATTATTCAGACGAAGTCTTGGCCCTTTATTTGTTTAAGAACAGGCCCAGGAACTTTGGCCATTGTCCCACCAAGCCTAACTTGTCATCAGGCTAATGCCTTCTGAGCGTGGACTACAGGTAGATGCTGACGTGGAGACAGAGCTTGAGACAACGTGTCTGAGGAGAGAGATATACAGTGGAGTGTACAGTTGTGTAGATGTGTAGAAGTGACATGCAAACTTTGTTGATAAAACTTAAATTCAGAATTCTATACACACATCATGCTGTGGCCGGCTTCAAATCCCTGTTGACATGAACATACATTTGTTGATTCCATCTGGCAATTTGGCAGCGAATGAGGCATCATCTGGACATTATTACTTTTTTAATAAAAGAAAAAAAATGAATTTGGCTAGAGAAAAATACATAAAGTAATTTTGAAAAATAGCCCAATATCTATTCAGGCAGGGAAATTATTATATTCAAAGTGACTGAAGGGCAGAGGAGAAGAGGAGAAAGAGGGACAAGATTAAAAAGGGGGAAAGACAAGAATATGGAAGAAAAAACAAAACAAAAAGGAAGAAAAAAGGAGAATGAAGAGACTAGAAAAAATTTAAAAAGATGGGGATTAAATCAGAGGCGACACGGGAGAGGAAAGCTGTAAAAATGTGGGAAGAAGAAAGGAGGAAGAAGACAGTAAACAGTTAAGATGCAAGAGGGAACGATGCATGATGTGATAAGAAAAGAGGAGAGAAGAGGAGGAGGCAGAAAGACGGTAAAAGACAGAAAAAGAAAGGAATCAAAGGAGACTGGGAAAAGAGAGTCTGTCATGAGACGGCAAAAGAAAGAGAAGATGAGAGGAGGAAAGAGAAGAGCGTTTGTTTTTCCCCTGTGCATGAGTCATCGTCAGATCCTATTATGACTGAACCAGAGCTACCGCTCTCGCCCACTGCTAACCTACGGCTACACGCCTTCAACACGCATCACATGCACACTGACATGCACACACAGGTTCCCACTGCTATTTTTGGAAGACTTTTCTGCTTTATTTGCAGGGTCCACAAAAATACATTAACAAGAACATTTTTTTTTAGATACACTGACTACAATAAGATTAGGACTCGTGGTTTTGTACATTTGACAGCAAAATGTTCACAGTCACTTACATTTGCTTTGTAACCCTTGGACCTCATAATTTAATCAATAGCTTAACCTACACTGTTATATTGTGCTGTTGTACCATTTGTATCTCCCTATGTGTAGTGGCATTTTATTACTGCTGGGCGTCCCCCACAGTGTATTACAATAAGTCCTCAATTCAAACCATGAAGAAGCAAACAAAAATACGGTGAACTACAGTGAAAAAGTGACTCCTCATCTGTCTAATAGGCTGGTGGTTAGTGATTCTTCAACAACTCTGGAGTTACTTCCAGTAGTCCAGCCAGTGTGACGCGGATATATGTGATGGCCGGGTCGTTGGGTTAAATTCTAGTTTTGCCGATCCATCTAACGAGCTATTCTGGTTTAGCAGAGTATGTTATGCTCTGCTGTCTCTGTCATTTTAGACGAGTTCAAATTAAGTGCCAATAACTGCTAAAATGGCCACCACTGGGCTTCTGCCTGCCAGCCCTAATCAGCAGAGCAGTTACTGAATACACATATAGTCTTTTATTTTGAAGGGACTCTTTTTTGAAAAAAGCCCCTCCCCTCTCTCCTCCTTCAGGCAGGCTTGAGGTTGCTAAGCAACCAGGACCAACTGCCGGCCCTAATCAGCAGAGCAGTTACTGCACCTGTTAGAATGTCAGTTGGAAATGCTGACAGAGAGAGAGAGAAAATGCTGAGACCACCCCTCGAACAGGAAGGATTTCTGGCCAAACCGTATTTCCAATCATTGAACCGAAATCACTGGGAGCATCCTGAGCCCTTCCTGAACGTCTACATAGTTATTTTGTGTTGATAAAGTGAAGAAATGTGACCTTTAGTGCGATTCAAAGAAACGTTACTTCTGCTTTCCTCCAGAAATGTTCCCGCCTTTTTAACATGGCAGTCTATGAGGCTGTGGATGGGTGTTGGTGGCGCATCTTTGTGTGTTACGCCAAAACTATAAGGCTGACAGCTTTAGCAGAAGAATGTGAGTGAGAAGACAAATTTTCCTACGTTTCTATGTATAAATCATGTCTGTAGTGGGGCATTTGAGGCCACGGTAGTCGAAATACGTTTTATTTTTTCACTGATTTTTCTCTCTGCTCCTCACTCTAGCTGATGATGTCATCCACTCTAGCTCAAACATTCTGTGCAATACACACCCATTATAAACCCAGAAATTTGAGTAAAAACCTGCTCAACTTTCAGCCTTGATAGTTTAAAAATGGTAAAAGCTGTAAATCCCTGAAGAGAAGGCAAGAGTACCTACATTTTAAAGTTTAAATGAAGTCTCTCGGTGAAAGTATGCCAGAGCAGTTCATTGTTGAAAATGTCAAATGGAGTTGGAGAAAATTCGGGATTTGGGAACAGAATAACTCTTAAGGGCAGACTGGGCTTCTGTCACGGGTAGGTACATGTGCTGTTTTTTGAAACACCGGCATTACTGGTTGTTGTAAAATGCGTGGTGCTCAAGCGTAGGAAAGTCACCACAGGCGCTGGATTTAAAAACTGCGTATTCTGAGAGATTAACTTGGTGGTGATGAGAGGCTTAATCACTTTACCATCTTCCTACTGGATCAGTGTAGAGTGATGTTAGAATCTCCTCACCGGAAAAAACAACTGAATTTGGGTTACTGGTCGTCGTGGACTTGGACACCAGAAACTTTTTAAAGGAAAGTGTAGGTGTGGGCATTTACAAAGCATTGAGGCCCTAATTAAAGATGGTATCAAGTTGCATCGATTTAGACCGTCCATTTTTAATCTTGGTCTTGTAAAATTCACCTACTTTATGGAGCTTCACCATATGGAAAAAAAAAGTTGGCCTCTTTCAGTAACATTTCAGTGTTATATGGTCACAATAACCCTTTAGGAGAGCAAGTCTGGATGGATTGTTCAATAAATGCATGGCAATAAAAAACAAAAAAACTAGGGTTTGCATCCTGTTCATTCATCCAGTTGCCTAAACTTAAAGGACGATTGTCTAGAATTTAATGGCATCTAGTGGTGTAGTTGCAGATTAAAACCCCATCACCTCACCCTCTCCTCCTTTGCTGAACATCAGCATCGGCATCGGTGCATCCCTACAGTTCAATATGGTGGACAAAGACCTGCGGCATCTGAAGATATGAAAGGATACTTATTTTCAGATGACTGTACACTATTTATGCATTTTATATTCCATTTCTGGATATTAAATCGAGCCTCCTAAATCTTACACACTGGACCTTTAATGAGACCAGGGGAGGAAATGCAAATGCAGTCATTGCAATGGTCATATCGGTAGTTTTAGAAGGCACTGACAAACAACCTGTTTGTTGTTTACCTGAGTAATGTGCCTGTGAAGTAATCTGTAGATCAATCAGGTAGATTCAGGCAGTAACACTGCCGAGGTGAAGGGGCTGATTCTCACTGGAGCACTGAAAGAGGAGATCAATCTAAAATGTCTGGAGAATACAAAAAAGTCACACTGAGATGGCTTCATTTCAGCTTCTTTGCTTACTCTTGATGTTCTTTCTTCTCTCTTTCTTTCTTCCAAGCTGCCTGTCTCTCGCAGATTACACATTTCCACGATCCCTTCTGGTGTTATGTACCACACATACAAACATGGAGATAAGATGCTCTCCGAATGCTCTCTCGCTGAGGAGACACTACAGGGACAAACAGGATGAAACCATGTGCCGGAGGCTACCTCCACATGACAGGCGGTCTGAGCTGCACTCTCTGCTGGTTTGAGGGCAAAGTCAATGCAGGGAGCTCTGCTCGAAGCCGATATGTCATCATGTGACTCATACACAAGTATCAGTTCTTGCTATACTACATCCCTGGAAGTCAGACAAATTGTAAGCGTCAGGAAACAGTTTTAAAGGTTCAAATAATCTGAATTTTCGGTTAGTAGCGTGCAACATCCAAGGTGGCACCTTCGGCATAACCTCTTTCTCCACAGGAAAACACTTGTTGATATGTTTGGAATCAGAGTAAATACCGTTTCAGTCTCTTTTGCACGACTTCTGAAGAATGACAATACGCTGTCTTAAAGTCTTCAACAATCCACAGTATTCAGTATCCCGTAGATACTGCACAGGCACCTACAAGATAGGTGCTCGCC
This sequence comes from Larimichthys crocea, assembly GCF_000972845.2. Taxonomy (NCBI): domain Eukaryota; kingdom Metazoa; phylum Chordata; class Actinopteri; family Sciaenidae; genus Larimichthys; species Larimichthys crocea. The sequence continues at coordinate 21,232,278 of NC_040016.1, read as the reverse complement.
GATGTGTGAAAATCTTCCATCGCTGGCAGATTATTCAGAATCAGACACGAAATCAAAAGGAATAAAGTGTGCATCATATCAATGAGCCCTTCTCACATTCAAGTCCTCTGTTGATCTGATATCAAAGAACGTTGTGTGTTTGCAGCGTAGCGTCTCTTCAGTCTTCAGAACAAGCACAAACATACAAATTATTAGGAGCCTCTCTGAGCTACTCAGATAGCTTCACTGATTGATACATTTTTCTTTGCTCGCACAGAGCCGATGCTCTTACTGAGAGCACTTCACAATCACAGAGTGTTTGGTGAGCTCCGTGTCTTACTGACAAACACTTCAGCGCGATCGCTGATGGATGTATGGGGGCTGCTGCCATCATGTGACCTTTTCAGCAAAAGGTCCTGCATGTGGCATTTCCAGACGTCAATACATCATTGGAAAATTGATTGTCATGAGATATGATTGGTGTAAATAAATGAAACCTGTCTATCTAACGGCAGTAATAGAGTGTCATGAAGTAGGACGGTGTACATCAGCTGGCCAAGACATAACGCACAATGAGTAAGTGCATTAAAAAAAAAGAAGATTCTGGATTATTCATAAAACTCAAGGCCATCTTTTCCCAGTCAATAACCAATGAGGCTTAGAGGTACTCACATGCAGTTCTCTTTCCAGCTGCAGCTAACAGTTATTTTCATTATTGAATATTCTCTCTTTTTTCTCTATATACAGTTATTGAGTTCTCGTTCCAATAAACTGCCGCACAATACTGGAACAGACTACCAAATGCATCTAGATAGCTTGTTTGGCCCCACCGGTAGCCAAAATCCATTCCATCCATCCACTAGCTGCACCTGATTATCCTTTGGAGCCGATCCCAGCCGTCACTGGGCGAGAGGCGGGGTACACCTTGGACACATTGACCCGGTCAATCAATGGGCTGACGCGTGGACAAGTTACACACTCACATTGACACCTACAGGCCATTTAGAGCTGCCAATTAACTTGACCTGCATGTCTTTGGGCTGCAGGAGGAAACACTGCACCACTGTGCAAACCCAATCCAAAACTTCTGACACGTTTATTAGTGACGAGTGCCTACGACACGGGTCAACTATTAATCTTCTGCGTGTTTCTTTCCTATTATTCATCTTCCGCCCTTTTTCATCATTTAATTTTATATCATATATTTATATATCAAAACGTGTGTTTTCATCCCGAATCCCGTGCTATTACTTCTCTAAGAGATTCGAGAGTTTTTTGCGAATTTATTCACGAATAATTTGTTATAGCAATCAATGGGAAAGCAGGAAAAAAAAAATTCAGACATTTTCAACAATGAACTGCTCTGGAAACTAGACTAGAGACTTAATTTAAACTTTAAAATGTAGATACTCTTGCCTTCTCTTCAGTGATTCACTTCACTCATTGACAGCTTTTACCGTTTTTAAACTATCAAGGCTTAAAGTTGAGCAGGTTGTTACTCAAATTTCTGGGTTTATAATGGGTGTGTATTGCGCGGAATGTTTGAGCTAGAGTGGATGACATCATCAGCTAGAGTGAGGAGCAGAGAGAAAAATCAGTGAAAAAATAAAACGTATTCGACTACCGTGGCCTCAAATGCCCCACTACAGACATGATTTATACATAGAAACGTAGGAAAATGTGTCTTCTCACTCACGTTCGTCTGCTAAAGCTGTCAGCCTTATAGTTTTGGCGTAACACACAAAGATGCGCCACCAACACCCATCCACAGCCTCATAGACTGCCATGTTAAAAAGGCGGGAACATTTCTGAAGGAAAGCAGAAGTAACGTTTCTTTGAATCACTCTAAAGGTCACATTTCTTTACTTTATCAACACAAAATAACTATGTAGACGTTCAGGAAGGGCTCAGGATGCTCCCAGTGATTTCGGTTCAATGATTGGAAATACGGTTTGGCCAGAAATCCTTCCTGTTCGAGGGGTGGTCTCAGCATTTTCTCTCTCTCTCTGTCAGCATTTCCAACTGACATTCTAACAGGTGCAGTAACTGCTCTGCTGATTAGGGCCGGCAGGCAGAAGCCCAGCGGCGGCCATTTTAGCAGTTATTGGCACTTAATTTGAACTCGTCTGTCTAAAATGACAGAGACAGCAGAGCAGCTAGCATGTTAGCTGTAAAGACATGCTAATTGCTAACATTAGCGGCCAATGCTAAAATTAGTGCTGACACATTAGCAATTAGCATTAGCCACTAAGAATTAAATACATGCTAATTGGCATCGGCACCATGCTACCGTGCAAGGTGCTGGCATTGTTTTTGATGTGCGGATAATGGCCGGAAATCGACCCGTCAACTTTACAATTAACGGACACAGCAGTTCATTAAAAATATTTAGAAGAATAATAAATCTGTGATTTAATAGTAAATTAAATGTTAAAATACAAAAGAGGAGGGAGAATAAATGTAAATCTATCATCTAATTCTTCCGTTGTTCATTGAATTGCACTTTTTGAAGTATCAGATAATAAAAGTTTGACAAATCGTGCACAGTTTTGCGAAAAGATGCGAACTTTAGGTAAATGATCCGCTCCAAAAGTCCATAATACATTCATGTTTGCTCCACGGCGATTTGATGTAAGTCTCCTCACATTAATACGCGTGTGAAACATCATATCTGTCATGTTTTCTGCATTCTGTCGAGGTTCAGCTGGCATTCTTTTAATTACCTTTTCTTTTTTGCGTCCTCTTCTTCCAGTTTTCCAGCTGGACAATTGGCGCCACCTTATCTCGTGAACCAACTCAGTCGCATTATGGCAGTGGATGGATGCATGTTCTTTTGCCAAATCACACAAAATTCAGTAAAAGTCTCAACTTGGCTGCAAACACAGCCATATTCGCACCATTAGCCGGACAGATCTGCCTCATAGGCCTCGGGCTAAGTATCACAGGTGTAGAGGTCAGTAGACACTGCTTATTTTCTCACTAATAGTCTCATCCAGTAATTACACTAATGCCTATAAATATGCACTTTAATGATACTGATGTTAAATGTTGCCAGTAGCACCTTCGCTGCTGTGTTCTGCCCTCTGACTCATGTCTTTCCTCTCGTCCTCCTTTATTCTCTCCCGCCGCCTCCTCTCATCCTTCTGCCGTCTTCCTCGCTGCTCTCCGCCCGTCCATCAGCGATAACACAACTAAGCCTTATTAAAACGGGTTTCTGGGGGTTGAAGCTAAATCACACACAGTTTATTAAACACCCACACGTACAGTCGCACGCTGGCTCTTCACTAACCACCACATTTGATCTTCTCGCCGCCTGATTAATGGGATCTCTGATAAAACTACAAACCAGGCCTTCTATCCTTCTCCTTCACGCTCCCATCTGTTTTTTGTTTTTTGTTTTTATCTGTTTCTCTCATGACTTCCTCTCTCAGGTCTCGCTCACTCAGACTTGATTTTCATTTGCCTCTTTGTCCTCTCTCATTTCCCTTTCCTCCTCCTCCTCCCTCTGTTTCATGCAAATCACGGAGGCCATTATTATTTGTACCCTTAAATTTCCCCACATCGGCTGCATGATGGATGAGTGACACAAACACACACACACACAGTGACAGGGTTGCTTATGCATAACCTGTCCTTCAACGGGGGAATGAGATGTTTTGATCAAACAACTGTTATGCGATGGTTGGCAAAGCTACTTATAAATGCATTAGAGTGGTCATTTCCTTTTTTCTTCTAACCAAACACACAATGCGGTGATATATGCAAAAAGTGACTGCCATTCCCATCTATCTATCTGTATATCTAGTGTTTTATATTTAACAATGCCTTAGGGGTTAGATACCCAACCACAAACCTCAGCATGGCTGTTTTGAGTCAGCTCAGGGTCTTTCCTGCATGACTTTACCGAGAAACTGGGAACTCCAGATCTCCACACGTCACTTTAGTACTGTGCCAGTGCTGGAGAAAGGTTTATCTGGACCTATTATCATTATTCTAAGAATAATGCTGGCTTATTTGTATTTCTTTAAGCCAATCACAACTGTCTTTGGCAGCATTAAGCCCAGGATGCCCTGACGTTGCCCTTGCAAAATAGTTTGAGAAAGCAGAGAAAGGAGACGAGAATTCCAAAATAAGTCAACTCTTATACCCACAGTCTACTTCCTGTGAGCAAGACGAACGTTTTAATAACGCTGCCTGATGCTGAAACTGTATTACATAAATTTGAGCTAACTGTTTGTAAGACTGAGTGTGTGAAGGTGTGTGAAGAGTCTGACGGTTAACAAGGGAAAATGGCCAGTTTGAGGAATTTGAAGTCAAAAACTCCTCAAATCTAAAATATAGCGGCTGGATTTTTAATTTATTTTTTATTTTATGTTGCTAATTTGATGGTCTGACTCCAAACAACAGTGAGAGTACACACATTCACCAGAATATTTTCACTCGGCGGATTAGAGGTTTACCTCAACCAAACTGGAGTTGCTGATTGTTTGTCCGACAGTTGAAAGACAAACCAAGATGGTTTTGCTGAATTTCATGACGTTCCTGACTTAATGCTTGAATGAAGTCTGTTTTATGACGAGTTAACGAGGTAGTTAAACTTGTCACAGTTTGGAAAAATAAACTAAAACTCAATGAGGCTGAGTAAAAGTATAAAAAATATTTAATTTCTTGACATTTTGAGAGCTTATTTTCTTTATTCATTGGAACGCAGGGAACTTGCCACTCACATCTCCCGGCCGAAATTCAGAAAACCTATTTAAAAATGTATTTCTTACAGTTGTAGAGAAAGTCAAAAACTCAACATCTTTATAAGACAAAACCAGGCTGATCCAAATCTATATCTACAGCTCGATTTGTTTATCCAAGGAAGGGAAGAAGCAGTGCCTTGCTCAAGAGCAACCAACATAATAAAGAAGAGGATGAACTCACCTCCACTTTTTGAAACGTATTTTATGAAGTGCCCCCCGATTAAAAAATGAAGGACTTGTATGATTAGAGGCCTCAAAAAGCCATTGATGGGTCCATAAGGCAGTTATCATTGCACAGCAGGGTCACTGTGTAACCAGCATACTGATTTAAAAGCTGCATACACACTAACACATACACACACACACACCATGAGCAAACACAATTCTCGCACAATCTCACTCCGTGTCTCACACCTCCTGCTCTCTCTCTCTCTCTCTCTCTCTCACAGACACACACACACACACACACACACACACATCATAAACAGACATCATTCTCGCTCGCCCCATCTCTTTCCGTCACACACACTCATCTTGTGCAAACACCTTTTCTACTTAGTTGCACACACATAAATATAGCCTTACACCAAACACACACGGACACACACACACAAAGTCTACACTTAAACACCTATTCTCATCATGTACTACCTCACACACACACACACACACACATATTAAAGTAAACATGCAGAGGATTTTCAATCAGAAGATAAACATCCCTGCAGGGTTATAGGGTACATGGTCTGCTGGTACACAACAACGACGGAATAAATCACTGTTTTTATGGGCGGATACAAAATACAATGGGTGAACACAACAGAACACATGTGCGGCGACACAAACAGATGCATCACTCCATCACATAACTTCAAAATAATGGTAAGACTGACGGCAACAAACAGTCGAGGTCATGACAGAGTTATGAGATACAGCGGGTACATTTGTAAATGAATCAGTAAGTGTGCATGTCTCGATAATGTGGAGAGGAAAAGCACAGAAATCAATGAACTCCTGTATGAGAGAGAGAGAGAGAGAGACGTTTGGGGGCGAGTTGTAGTAGGATGGGACGGAGCTTGGGGGCTCATTAGACCTGAGGAAGATGGCCGGCTACAGAGGGAGTGAGTGCAGAGGAAGAGGGAAGCACAGGCCGGACCAGGGAGGTTTATTGATTGGTCTACGGTCTTGCTTATTTGTCCGTTTGTCTCAGTGCCACCCCTGACCTGGGACCTCATTCCTCTCTGCCTGGAGTCTGGAGAATCCCAACTGGGCCACCCACTGGTCATGTACCCATAAACAGAGGATTTGATGGGTAGGGGTAAGAAAAAGAGAGGAGAACAGAGAGTAGTAGTAGTAGTAACAAGAAGAGGAAGATATATTTCTTTGGTGAGGTTTATACGGTATATTGCAGTGTTCCAGTGTGAAGAACTGTTGGGAAGTAAAACAAGAAGAGACATGAAAAATAAGTAAATCAATAAAACTACAACCACAAAAACAAACAAATAACTAGACAAAAAAGAAAAAGAAAAGTAGTGGGGAGGTTATCTAGATTATTTTTATTCATATCATCATCAACATTACTACTACTAATATTAAAATTAAAACACTAATAAAGACTAGAAAATTCCTGCAGAAATTTGCAGTTACTGCACCTGTTAGAATGTCAGTTGGAAATGCTGACAGAGAGAGAGAGAAAATGCTGAGACCACCTGTCGAACAGGAAGGATTTCTAGCCAAACCGTATTTCCAATCATTGAACCGAAATCACTGGGAGCATCCTGAGCCCTTCCTGAACGTCTACATAGTTATTTTGTGTTGATAAAGTGAAGAAATGTGACCTTTGGAGCGATTCAAAGAAGCGTTACTTCTGCTTTCCTCCAGAAATGTTCCCACCTTTTTAACATGGCAGTCTATGAGGCTGTGGATGGGTGTTGGTGGCGCATCTTTGTGTGTTACGCCAAAACTATAAGGCTGACAGCTTTAGCAGACGAATGTGAGTGAGAAGACAAATTTTCCTACGTTTCTATGTATAAATCATGTCTGTAGTGGGGCATTTGAGGCCACGGTAGTCGAATACGTTTTATTTTTTCACTGATTTTTCTCTCTGCTCCTCACTCTAGCTGATGATGTCATCCACTCTAGCACAAACATTCAGCCCAATACACACCCATTATAAACCCAGAAATTTTAGTAAAAACCTGCTCAACTTTAAGCCTTGATAGTTTAAAAACCATAAAAGCTGTCGATGAGTGAAGTGAATCCCTGAAGAGAAGGCAAAAGTACCTACATTTTAAAGTTTAAATGAAGTCTCTCTGTGAAAGTATGCCAGAGCAGTTCATTGTTGAAAATGTCTGTTGAATTTTTTATTTATTTTTTTGTCGGGCTTTCCCATTCATTCCTATGAGAATTTTTTTCTCTCAGGAAATCTCTTAGAAAAGTAATAGCACACCATTCGGAAAGAAAACGCACGTTTGATATATAATTTGTTGGGGTCCCGCATTAAATCGGCGAAAAAGGGGGAAGATGAATAATAAGTAGGAAGAAACCTGCAGAAGATTAATAGTTGACTCGTGTCATAGGCACTTGTCACTAATAATACAGATTGAAGTAGGTTAAGAAACCAGAATCATGATGTCATGATATGATCATAAGAGACATAGATCCAGAGAAAAACAGGTCAGAGAAGAGAGAGGTTATGTTTTGTCATGAGGATTGAGAGTTGGGTGCAGGAGCGAGCAGGAAAGAGAAAAAATGTTTTGTTGTTTTATGTATTGTGGCGAGTGTGAGTCAGGCTTTTGTGTAGTCATGGATCAAAAACCAGTTTTTCCATTTTTATGTGCTCTATTGTTTGTGTTGCTTTTGGATTTCCAGTTTTAGGAATATGGTGTTTTTGGCGATTATTCAGGCGGTGATGAGGATTGTGGCAGTGATTAGACACCTAGTCAGAGTTTTGGGGTGAGCAGCACAGTGTGTGCATCATTTGATCAGTGACTTGGTACCGAAAGTGATTAATAGGTGGGCAGTGCCAGGTGGCTTGCCGGGAAGTGTCTACTGAGTTTTGTGTCCATGTGTCTGATCAATTAAGTCCCGTTTTTAATAGTCTTTCCTCCTGGGTTGTGTTCTGTGTGAAAGCTCAGAGCTGCTAATGCAAAGCCAGTTTATTTCACACACACATCAATCCAGAAACTGGCTTCGGTACCGATAGCGAGACCTCCAAATGCAGAACTTCATCATCAGCTACGTGCACCAGGTGTGTTAAAACTGTTTTCTTTCCACATCGTGAAATTGGGAGGTTTGTTTGTTTCCCAGAGAAACCCTAAATTGATCCAATCCGTGGAAGGTGTGCATTCTGAGTTGGTTTTCCAACAATCTGTCAAAGTTGTTGCAATGATTCGGAAAACAGCCGTGTGTCCTAATGGCTGGGCTAACGAATGGAAATGAGGAAATCCTGGCATAAGGTCTGTTTGGGAATAAACCGCTTTAACTGTGAAAGCAGCACCTTCTGCCATTCATTTCATTCACACAAGGGAACCCCTCGCCTTATTTAACGCCGTATAACACACTGCCATCACTGTCCTGTTTTAATGGAGTAGATATTAGAGAAGTGTATGACCGAAAGTATGCGCACACCCGAGCATCAATTCTCCTGCCTCATTCCAAAGCGATTAATCTGCTGCTATAAAAGCCTCCAACCCGACTTCTGGCTTCAGGCTTTCCACCAGATTTTGGAACCTGGCTGCAGGGATTTGCTCCCATTCAGCCACAAGAGCATTAATGAGGTCTGTCACTGATGTGGGGCGATAAAGGCTGGCTCTAAGTCAGCTTCATCCTAGAGAAAAAATAAAAATGTTGGACTGGGTTGAAGTCAGAGCTCCGTGCAGGCCAGTCCTTCCACACTAAGCTCTGAAAAGCCATTTCATTTGTGCAGAGGAGCATTGTCATGTCAAGAGAGGAAGATGGCCCACACATACTATTCTCATAGAGTTGTAGCATTAAGATTTGCCTTCTTTGGAACTGAGGAGGAGTTCAAACCATGAAGAAAACATCCCCAGATGGAAAGTAGTGTCCACAAACAGGCCACGTTCTGCACAGCAGAAGGCGATGTTGTGCCGCTCTGGGTTTTAGGGAGCAGTTAGTTTGTTTTCTGCTGCAAGAAGACATTAAACAAAGTAGATCACAGTTATCAGCGAGTGTTTTTATCACATATAGCACTATGCATCAGCAGGATCCGACCCAACAATGACAAAAAAAGTTATTTTAAAGACATTTTGGGGTATTTTAGAGTTTGTCATCGTACACTCAGGGGGGTATACTAATTTTGCATCCAGTGAAACTCTTCATCGTTCATGGTGGATCTACGGCCGGGCTTCAGTGATTACTGTGCGAAAGCACAACTTTGTTCAATGTTTTTGGCCGCACAGCTTCAACTCCTTCAGAGTAATTTACGATTTACAGAGTTTCCCGATGGTTTGACCAAACGACTTCCGACTGTAGCTGAAGGAACTGTATCTGTCGTTAGCAGGCAGCAGAACTGACCAACCGGGACTTAAATTACACTACCAATGTGACTTACAGTCTTTCCTGATAGAAAGATTGCTAAGAAGTGAACTTCTAACTCCATGGATGCCAGGAGCCAAACCCGGCAAGAAAACCACCTCAGCCGGTCACTGCAGGCCCTGTCGAAGTGGCCCACGCTGGTTTCAGAAGTTGTGTTGGCCGACTAGAACTAGTTTATAGTCCTACCTGCAATGCACAGCAGTGGGGCTGTAACACACACTGAGCACTATCGGCTAATGCAAATGCCGATCAATACCCGCAACATATCCACCTGTTTCTACAGGGAACAAATATCGTTCTGCTTTCCATTTTATGGGAAAAACTTTAAAAGATTATAGAAAATAAAACACAAAGGAGCTGTTGCACACAGCATTTAAAGTATATCTGTCTTGTGTTTTCGTGACGAGTGGAAGGACAGTGACACACAGACAAACTTTTTTTTATCTTGATTTGTTTAAGTCTCAGATGAACTCTTTATGTATTTGTGCTCTGAATAAGAACTGTTTATTTGGTCGCCCATCACCTGCATTGAAACAGCTTTGGGAACAGATCTCTGAACGGCCACACCGAGCAAAACAAGAACACATAACATGCACAATAGAACTGGTTGCTATTATATTTATGATATTTTTAGAAATAATGTTTAAAGCTTTACCTTACACAGACATACAGTTTTGTATTATTGGCCATTTTATCTCATCGTCATACATGTATTTGATCATAAATATTGAAACTGACGCTCAATGTGAGGATGTTTATTTAATAATTCAGACAAAATGACAATATACAGCTGACATAATCTTGTCCTGAGGGTCTAACTTTAACTCTAGTGGCACATGACCTGAACCTCCACAAACACACAGTCCTCTCTGTGCCATCAACACACCACCCTGTGTGTGTTTGTGTTCACATGCGACACTTCCTCAGCTCCACACACTCACATATGCGCACAATCACGCACGCACGGGCGCGCTGTAAGCTGACCAACATCATCAATGTCTGCCTCCTCCTGCGTTCATGCTGCAGGACCAACACGCAGCGTCTCTCCCTCTCTCTCACACTCACACACACACACACACACACACACTTAAACACGCACGCACGCACGTGCACCCTGACCTGCCAGCATCAGTAGCCTCGCGCAATCTCTCCTGAAACGGCGGAACAAACCAGTGGTGACACGTGTGCGCACACAGCGCGCAGCTCCAACAGACCAAGCGTGTCCACGCACACACATAGGCTGCACGCATGCACAGGCGCACGCACACACACACACACACACACAATTAACCAAAGCTGCAGGTGCTTCTCAATCAGCCCACGCAACACACACACGCGCACAGGAAAACGCGCGCACACACACTTCCCAGTGAACCAGAAAAGTCTGAACACATGAAGCAGAAACTACAAAGTGTCTCCAGAAACAAACTGGAGCGAGACAAAACCCACGCCCGCGTAAAAAAAAAAAAAAAAAAAAAAAAAAAAAAACACGCACTGGCACACACGCACGTGCTGGCGCAAACATCAGCGCGCGCATATTCATTTGTTGTTTTTTTTTGCTTTCCTACCTTCCTCGTGCATCCGCTGCAGACAGAAAGTGAGGTTCCTCCGCCAACCCGGCATGGTGATGGAGGAGAGGAGGAAGTGGAGGAGAGGTCTGAAGATGAGGAGGAGGAGGAGGAGGGATGATGAAGAGGAGGGATGATGAGGAGAGAGTAGATCCTGTCAGGTGGAGGTGATGACACGCAGGAAAAATATAACGATTCCCACTGGTTCTTCTTCTTCTTCTTCTTCTTTCCTCCTGCTGTGTGTTTCTCCCCCGGTTTGTCTGTCGGTAAACGGCGAGCAGCAGCTGCTCTCTCCGGTAACGACCCCGCTGACAGTCCGTGTGACAGTCGGTCCCGCTGCGGCACCAATGCTTTCTCTCTCTCACCCTGGCGCGCTCTGCTAACCGAGTCCAGTCACCTCTCTCTCTCTCTCTCTCTCTCTCTCTCTTTCTGTCTCTCTATATTTGTCTCTCTCTCTCTGTCTGGAGTTCATTGTTAGTTCAAATCTTTGTTTTTATTTTCCTTATCAAGACCAAATTAATTCCAAGACAATTTCATAAATAAATGGGAACGCTTTTATCACTAGAAGTTCACATGTGGAGGCTACATACAGATGAATGAATGTATTGACTTAATATGTACACTGACATGTAGGGTCCTACCAAGAAACAGCTGCTGATGGTCTATTTATTAACTCATTCTGGGCTTGGGAACCAGAGGGTGTCCGGTTCAAGTCCCACATGGACCAAAAATATGGAATGTGGACTGGTAGCTGGAGAGGTGCCAGTTCACCTCCTGGGCACTGCCGAGGTGCTCTTGAGCAAGGCACCGATCCCCCACAACCGCTTGCTGGGCGCTTCTCATGGGGGCTGCCCATCACTCCACCATCTCTCTCCACATTTGCATGTCTATGAGCCCTTGTACCTTGTACTGCATGTGTGTGTCTGGGTTAAAATGCATGTCAAAATAAAAATAGAGTGAAAAAAGCCACATCTTGGTTTTCTTTTTGAATTCTTAAGGAGATTCCAAAGTTGCCGAAATATCAAATATGTCAAGCTGAAGTTTTGGGGAATGACGGATAAAAGGTTGGAATGAACTCGATGATCAAGCACTTACATGGCAAAATAAAACATACAGTGCATGTTCAGAGAGGAGCTGGAGGAAGTTGTTTCTTCCTAACACGTCTCTGCTCAAAGTGTTAACACAAAATGTGACATCGCGTGGAAGCTTTTTAGGAAGAGAGACACTCCAGACGCCCACGCAGGTGTTTTGACTTGGTCTAATTAGACCTCTGCTCAGGTCAAAGTGAGCTGCAGCCTCGCTGTGACTGTGTGAGGGCACCAAACTTTGTGGACTGATTGATCATTTTCACAGAAAACACAGACGTCTGGCTTTGTAACAGGACACTGGACAGAATTTCTTAAACCTGTGCTTTTCCTGCTGTGGCAGTTCAAAACAGGGTGTGTGTCCATTACCTCTGATGTGATGACACATAGCACAAATCAAGGCGTGTCACTCCGCAGTGCTGGACTGGTTAGGATGTGCCGTAACTGCACCAAATAGCCTGCACCGCTCCCCATGTGGTGGAAGCGAGGCGCCGCTGACCTTGTATTATGTGCGACAGCATCTGTGCTTGTTTTGTTAATTGAGCTGTCACCAAGACAAATCCCCAGTGCTGTCTCCTAAAAATCCAGACTGGAGATTACATGGTGTACCGTGGGCACTAACTAAAAGAAATATTACCGTGTTTGTCTATCAATAATTGGTTTATATGGAGACGGCATTTCCAGCTGTTAGTAATATTAAAGGCAGTAAACAAATCTGTAAAGGAAATGCATCTGGACATTAAAACTCAGTAAGAAACTTTAAAATCTGGAGGACTGAAGAAGAAGATTGAACAAGAACAACATTGCTCATATACGGTTTAATAATGTTTCCGTACTTATAGTTTTAGTGGCATCTTGGTAGATCATCTTGAATCAATTTCTTATTAGCGTACTACAAGAGACTGAAGCAACAGGAAGTCCCATGACGGATCCCTCTCCCAGTCGTTACTGAAATACTTTCGCCTCATGGAGATCTGGTTTGCTGTTTTAGTTCTGAAGATGATTAGTGACCCACAGCTGATTTCAACATGTGAACACAGAAGAACTAACATGTTGGAGAGGAAAAAAAGCCAATCAGGCTTTCTTGGACGCCTGGACAGCTTCATGTACAAGACAGATGTTGGAAAACTTGTTGTTGGGGTCAAGGTTCTGAAATCGTCCTGCTTTTAGTTCAACTTAGTTCAGTTCAGTTTTATTTATATTGTGCCAAATCATAAAAACAAGTTTCCATATAGAACAGGTCTAGGCTGGACTCTTTATAATAAAACTTAGAGACTCACAATTCCAACCATGGGCAAGCACTTGGAGACAGTGGCAAGGAAAGGAAACATTATATCCTGAAGTAATTCTTCAAACAACGTGCTTCTCAGATGGTTGAACAATGTCTGAAAACCTCCACACATTTCCACTATCAGAGTCTGAAACCAACAATCTGACAAGCACAACAGTGCAAACAAGTGTTTGGCCTGGCATACAAAGCTGAGAAAGTACGCTGTCTCTCTTACGACTATTACTGCCATTTCTCGTGTGCAAAACCACAAAACCAAAAAAGCTTTTGAGGTAAGACTGTGTGCATCTTTACCTGAAGACTGCAGGCTTTTTCAGATATATTGCCTTTAGATGTGGTTAGATGACACTTTGTATGAACACCGCTATCAGAACTTATTTAGTTTCCTTTTTGATGCCCTCACTTACTTAAGGAAGTCATGTTTTCTGTCCACAGGGTGAATGCATATCCAATATTCACTCTTGTTTTCACGCTGGTCTGGTTTCCTCCAATTTCCACGATTTTCCACCATTGACCTGCAGAGCTACAGAGCTGGCGACGGTCTCTGTGGTTTCAGCGAACCGCCCTTTTTGTCTGCTGTCGATACAGAAAGTATTGATTAGCGATGCTTTAAGCTTCCTTTCACATTTAGAATTCAAGAGCGTGTCCAGTCAGCACACGTAGCTCCACTACCACACTAATCTACTGCATGTTCCCTAATTCAGTCTATGTGGAGTTTGAGTTTACATCGGCGTGACATCGCGGATGAGTGGAACGGTTCTTCTTCATTTGTCGATTGCAGAGACTGAAGAGAGAGAGAGTTCAGAAGTACAAACTAAACTGCCCCGAGGCCTGGGAAGAGCAGATTTGAATACACATCTGCAATCATGGCGCAAGTTGGCATGCAAACACACACACACAATCACACATATTGTAGCTGTCCTTGAACGTATTGCATTCTCTCTCTTCGGCACACAGACTTTATTTTACTGTCAAGAGCAAAGCTCAGTTCTGAAGTCATTATGTCCCTGCCTACCTACCATTATGTATCTTTTTATGAACACTTGACCTTGGAAATAGCAGGTTGACATAAATTTCTCCCAGTATCTTTGTAGGCAAATAGTTTTAGTTTACTATTTCTTTGGCCATTCTGCTTGGATGTGTGGAAATGTTGGTCTGCTGGTTTCGATCCACCACTTTGATCCAGACTGAAAGTACAATCAATCAGTTTGATAGGTTTCTGAAGAGCTGTTGCGAAGCTCAGAGTGTGGTCGCTGGAGCGTGGGTGGAACTGAGGCGGGCTGAATAAAGCCTGATTGCTCAAACAAGCCACCTGTAACGGCACTCACCTGTCAATCAAAGCGTCCACTCTCTTAACAATGCAAAACTTCAACCCTTGATATGATTTCAACAGGTTGTACCAGGCTGTAAACATGTTTATTTTAACATGGGGACTTATGGAGACTAATTTCTGCTGCCAGCCTCAAGTGGACGTTTGGAGAACTGCAGTTGTTGGCATTGGCACTAAACACTGAACATTTGCGAGTTGTAAACCAGCACTGAACATTATAAAGGCAAAAGGCAAATCCCATTGATATGGAGTGGTAGGGGACACCAAACGTTTTGTTAAGCAGCATTCGGCTCAGAACACCTTTGGGATTCATTTTAAGATGCTTAGATCACCAGAGGACGCTCAAACTCCCGACTGAAAACCAGAGTCAGCAGGTTTCTCAGGCAGGTTTCATTGCAGGTACAATTCCCACCACTCTTAACTGTTTTCTTCGGGTAGACACATAAAAAGAAAACCACACAAAACAGTAAATACGGAATTGAAACATTAAAACAGTGATTGGATATCGTTAGTATACCAGAACGCTGCGTTAGACATGTGATTAAACCCATTTATTATCCAATAACTTGAACCAGAGTTACATTCAAGGCTGATATCCAACTTTGAATTAAAAAAACTATCTTGTTTATTGACTGGGATAAATTCTCATGCAGTTATGGTCTCTGGATAATGTGCAGAGTGCTGGAGGGGAGGCGTTGTTTGGTGGAGGACTCTGACCTCTTGTGGC
Organism: Larimichthys crocea; assembly: GCF_000972845.2. NCBI lineage: Eukaryota > Metazoa > Chordata > Actinopteri > Sciaenidae > Larimichthys > Larimichthys crocea. The sequence goes on along the minus strand of NC_040016.1, from coordinate 21,216,996 downwards.
TCTTCAGTAGAGGTGCAGTACAATTCAACCCCTCCTCTGCAATGTACTGTAAGTGAAGTCACTGATCCATGGGCTACCTGCATTACCAACTTGCTGACTTCATCAAATTAATACACACATACACTTGCACACAGTCTAAAAACACCTTCTCCTTACTGCAGTGCTCACTCCAAACACATCAGGCCACACACACACACCCTCATCCACACACACACATTTCTATCTAGCTCTCTGTGTCCCATCGCCAGCGATCAGATGTCTCCCATAGGACAAATGAAGAGGAGAACTTTGATGGTGCGTGCTGTACAGCTGAAATTATACCACCCACACACACAAAATGAGATAAGAAGAGAACATTTTAGAAGATACAACATGTAATTACAGCGAAAGGACCTGCTGACACAGTGACATGATACAACAAATAAGCAGAGTGCTCTGCTCTTGATGACAAATGTGCAGGTCAGCAGAAGTTTTGAAGTTTATAGACCTACAGAGATGCAGCATGGGCACAAATACACAAGATTGTAATGGAACATATTTTTTATTGTTTTGTTTTTTTTAGTGCAATTTTTGTCACATTGAAGAAATAAATAAAAGCTTAGGATTGTTTCTCATAACAGCTGCAATGCTGTGATAAGCTATACACCAAATAAGAAGAATTTACTTGGTTCAAAAAGTCATTCAGTAAAATATTCAAAAACGTGACCCTTCACACTCGAGGTGCAAACAATCACTTTGTCACAGAGCATTTTACCTCAACATACACAGGAGAATGCATTTTTGGTAATGCTGATGTTGTTTCATGTAGAGAGCGGAGCAGTGGTGGACACAGGATGTCTGACGGGCAGGGGTTAAAAAAAGTACTGTGGTGGGCACCAGCAACCAGAAGTCTTGATGAATTTATGGTAAACAGTTCCTCACCCTGGATTTTATACTCATTTATAATAAGTACTTAACATCACTAAGCCAGATGTTTTTTGGAACCATCATAGCAGGTGATTGGATGATGGTCCATGAACTCTAACCAATCGATCAACAAACCACTTGGTCAAACTCTTACCAAAGCCGTTTTAAAGGAGGAGTATGAACATCTTTTTCATCCAGAAAGCCCTTCAGTTCTGTCCCTTGCTCTTCTTTTGGTGAAGAAGAACTCGCTGACCTCTTTAGCAGCCGCCGTGAGTGTTCAGAGTGTCTTCTCACACACCACGTAGTTGCCAGTAGTTCCTCATAGGGCACTGACTGGACACACATGGCTTGAAGCCGTGCGAGATCATCCATCTGCTCATGCACAAGACTCATCGCTTATATCCCACTGTGTGCCGGTGTCTGTGTTTCTTCAGAGATTCTGTCCTTTGCCTTCTTATTTCACCATGTTCAGGATGCTTCTATGCATCAACCTTTAGTCCCCAGCAGGGATGGGAATTGAATTTTTACGATTCCGATTCCAATATCGATTCTGCTTAACGATTCAATTCTTTATCGATTCTCTTATCGATTCTCATTTGGGCAAAAAAAAATGGGACAAACAGTTTGATCAGCATCAACTTTGTTTAGTTAGAAGTATCACGCCCTTACAAACAAAGAGGTCAAAAGAGGCCTCACAGCCTAGTAACGATGTGTAACTGTGGCAAGAAGCACATGGTGCTAACATAGTAGGCAGTGTGTTATTTACCTTCTGTAGTAACCACAGAGGTGTTCATAGCCTGGCTGCTGCCGCTGCTGCTAGGTTGAGATTCATCTCCAGTCTGAAGCGTGTCAAAAACACGACATTCATTTAAAAATATTGCATGTTGTGTGCGCAAATGTTTCTGCATGTTTGTCGTGTTCCCTCCCGACGCTGTTATCTCCACTTTACAATGAATGCAAGTCGCCCTGTTGACGTCTGTTTTGGTGAAATGCAGCCAAACTTTGGAGCGTTTGAACCGAGTGGGTGACATTGTTTACGACTGATTGCACTGCAGGTGCGAAACTTGCGTAAGTTACGTGGCGTAATTAGTCATGCTTGCTGGAATTGAGCGTGCGTAACTTCTTGTGGAAGTTACATGACATAATTCGTGCTTTTTGGAATCGATAAGAGAATCGTTAGATAAACTGCCAAACGATTCCATGAAATTGAAACACACGGAACTGGTTCTCAACAAGGACCAGTTCTCGATTCCCATCCCTAGTCCCCAGCCGATGAGCAGGGTGTAACAGTATTAAGAGGAACCTGTTGAAACAGGAACCAACATCGAATGTTGCCTTAACCAACAGCAAAACTTATTTTTCTTTAACCATTTAGAGAAAAAAAGAAGATTTTAGCTACAAGAGGGGCTTCCAACCTTCACAACTGATCTTCAGAAATCTATTGGTGCCGTCAGTGATATGACATCCATCGTTTTATACAATCGATGGCATGGACACGGATTCTCAGTGGAACCTCATGGTTAGCTCGGGAACCGGAGGTTTGCCAGTTCAAGTTTAGCATGTGTTTAGCACAGTGTACGGTGTTCATTCGAGGACATCTTCAGATCTCAGACTCAGGTATCAGACTCAAACGAAAAGGCATCAGTCGCCTAAAAGACGCTCAGTCTCAGAAAAACCTTTGACATCTTCAGACAAAACGGCCTCTTCCTCACACAAAACAGCCTCATCCTCACATGAACCAAGAAACGAAACCGACACCACACGTCTCGTCAGTCAACTTAACGCACAAAATCATAGCTGGTTTCTAGTCTTCTAGCAAATTCACATGGATTGCTACAATATTGTTGCTGTTTAGGCTGTAGCTGGCTTTAGGTCTATGAGAACTTGTTTTTTTGTTTTTTCTTAATCGGAACACCCATAAAGGGTTCATACAAAAAGACAAATGATTTTTCATTCTAAATTATTAAATAAATTATTTAGTGTTTATTTTGGTCTGTTTATTTTGCCTAAACAGGGTTTTTCTGAGACTGAGTGACTTTTAGGCGACTCTGATGCCTTTTCGTGTGGACCTCTAACTGCTCCCAGGGTGCCGCTACATCGTTGCCCATCCCTCCACCATCGCTCCACATTTGCAGATCTATCAACACTTTGTGTGCTTTGTGTGTCTGTTTGTATTTCAGACCTATGTATGTAAAACCTGAGTGAAAGAAGATTTTCACCACTGACTGATTGAGTTAATCGTCTTCCTCTTTTCTTCTTCTTCTTTTTATTGAGCTTCAGTTGTTCTCCTGTTGCAAAACAACCACCAGTTCTTATTTTCTTCATTTCCACTGAAAGGAGTCAGTAAGAAGAAGTCCCAGTATTTATAAGGAGTAGAATTAAGCTTACACTGTAAAAAAAAAAAAAAAAAGATAGTGTCAAGTTTATTACACTTCGAAACAGGAGTTGATGCAACATGCAGTCTGTTGACTCAACTTCCTGTATCAAGTAAGTTGGACTTGAAAATATTATTTGAGATAACTTAAAGAGATGCTGGTTGAACTTATTTTATCAAGTTAGGGCAACATTATTATTTTTTGCCTCATGCTCTATTGCCAAGTTACTTGAGTTTACAGAAATTGCTACATTTCAAAACGGGCGGCAGATTCAGATCATTTAGAAATTAACGAGCAGTCAACGATCTGACAGAAATGTGAACAGCTCCGTCAAACAAAAATGAGAACAGGCCGAAAAACACAAACGATAAAATCTGTCAAATGACAAACAGCCGAACTATGAAAACACTATTCAAGTGTCACAGGTCTGAACTCACTTCACCATCGTCACTTCCATTTACTCTTCAGAGTCATTCAAACGGAGAGAAGAAGATTTCCAAACATCTGTCCGACAGTCGATTTTTCTCTGAGGAAGAAGACTCCCAGTTACTGATTACTTAACGCGTTACGTTACACGAAAAAAGTAATTAGAGTACTTTACTTTGTAACGCTGGCCGTGATGAGTTCTCGGCCTCAGGGATTCAGACTCCAGAACATGGATGTAACAGATCAGTGCTCTCCTCCGCCGTTGTTATGGTAACCATGATGCCCACTAGTGATGTGTTGGTCGCGAACGATCCGGCTCTAAGATCCGGCTCTTTGAAATGAACGACGGGAGCCGGCTCCTTGTTCAGTGCCTCACTGTCTCCTCTCCCTGACACGCTCGCTGGTGCCTGATTAGGTCTTTATTTTTATACTTTATAATTTATTTTGTGGCATTTTTTCAAGGTTGAGTGTGTTTGTAAAATAAAGCCATAAATGATAAACATTTAATGTCACATATGTATTTTACATTAGTAATTCATTTCTTCAGGCAGTTTTGCATTTTTTTTTTTTTTGGTAAATTAATTAAATAGTTAATAAGTTTTATTTATATAGCACATTTTTACACAGCATGTACTGACCAAAGTGCTTTACAATGTCAAAAATAAAATAAAATATAATAACATTTTAAAATAGATAACATACTAATAAATAACAAACAAGAATAATACCGGCAACATTATTAGGTAATATAACTACTAATAATTAATAAAACCAATTAATAAAATGTAAGGGAGCCGTTTGGGAGCCAAAAGAACCGGCTCTCCAAAAAGAGTCGAAACTCCCATCACTAATGCCCACTGCAAAGTGACTAACAGTCGAATAAATTATCGCTAGAGGAATAAAACATAACTTGCTTTTCATTCAACATAGATTTAGAAAGCTAGAAATGTGCTCAAACAATGCCAGATATATCTTGAAATGTTGTTTTTTTACGGCCAGAAAGCTGAATAAATATAACGTTAATATACACAGAGAACAACACTGCCACCTAGTGGATCACGATGATTTGTTTGTGGATCTGTTGGATCTCGACAAGAAGAAATCTCAGAAATACATAACTGAGGAAAGAGATGCGTGTGTGTGAATGGTGAACCACACATGCTGAATCACGCTTCACAAGCAGAATTTCCAGTTTTTCAAATGGGAAATTATATATTTACAAAATACACGTGTATTTGTAAAAATCAAAACACAAGTTACAAATAAGAAATTTGTATTTGTGGATAGCAAAACACGTGTGCACATCAAGGGACATTTGTAGATCACTACAATAATAATAACTCCATAAGCGTTGCCCTTCACCTCTACTGCTGCGCGTTGCCATGGATGCCGAGTGTGTAAGGTAATGTAATGAAATAACTTATAACGCGTTATTGTGGGTTTTAATGAGTTTTAATTAGTTTTTTTCAAGTTGAAGTTGTTGTAGCTCTTCTTACTTTGTTGTAAGGGGCAATGACTTTATCTCAGCTTGACATCAACAACAGTCCTTGTGACCTGGAAGATTCAACCTGAGCGTTTCAGGGTCTAGGGAGGGCTCGAGTTGCATCTGACTGATCTATTTCTATGGGAAAGAGAAAAAGGAGGAGGCTTGTCCAGCTGACGTGGGTGTGTGAAGGGGAGTTCCACACGTGACTGACTTGATGCTCCTGTTGAATAACCGCCTGGACGGAGGTGAAGGAGATCATCAGAGAGGAGAGGAGGAGGATCACCCTGTGGATTTTGTAAAGTTGTGCCTTTAAGAACCGAAAACCAGCAGCGGCATTTCAGTTCTGTTCAACATCAGCCCGCATCCTCTCCATCTCTCTCCGGCGGTCTTGCGGTGCGCACATCCCGCAGAAGCGCTTTTGAATGTGTCGGCCGGCTGCAGCGGTGTTGGCGGTGCTGACCGCCTGCCTCTGCTGCGGTGCGCGTCTGTGCGCGGCGGGGAGAAGCCAGCAGCTCAATCAGCGACCCATCATCGGTAAGATGCAAAAACGCGTGAATGTCTGGCTGTGCATGTCGGAGATCTCTCATGTGATTCCCCATCGAGAATGTTCCAGACTGGAGGATGTGTGTGTTCTGGCTGTATGTCATGATTATTGCATAATCTGGAGGTGCTTCTCGTATGATCATGTTTATGGCCCATTCCCCCTTCATATTTTATAGATATTATTCGCCATTCAAATGAAAATCAAAACGTCCTCATTTGTTTTTCCAAGGTTGAGTTTCAACACAACATAATTACAGATAGCATTTATGAATATGAGCTAGAGAGGGACAGAAGAGGAGATGCGTGGATGGATGAAAGGAATCAGTTCTGATTTGTTCATGTTTATAATAATGCTGTAATAATCACACACAGACACGCTCAGCACATATTTTACATCTAGTCATCAGGCTTATGTAAAAAGAAGTGTCTGCAGAGGCTGTGAGGTGTTATTGTAAAAATAAAAACTGCTTCAGTCACTGTGGTCAGACCATGTTTCCAAACCGAGGCTGAGACTCATGATCTGTGGTTATGACTCAAGTCTAAGTGTGTAGCATTGCACATCATACCACAGCCATGTTCAGGTGTTTCTGTGGATGCAGAGTATCAAAACATTTCTTAAGTTCCTTGAGGATTAGCCATTAAAACTACTCTGGAGCAAGCGTGTGATGTATTCTTGGTGTCAGAACAAAAACTTGGTACATTATATAATACTATTCTATTGGTACCAGGTATTTGGGGCTCAGCACCTGGTATTATACATTATATTCATTTTCACTTGTAGTATGACTGCTAAAGGTGTTATGTGGCAGTCATCTGGACGTTATGTAATTAAGACATATGAATTATGATGCATTGTTCCAGAGACCTTTCTCGAAATGAAGCGTTATATGTTTGAGAGACGCACAGGTCACAAAAGTCAGCACCTGTGGGAGATCTGATCTCTGTTCTCGTCAAAACAATGAAGTATTGTACTGTATTGCTGCTTCTTAATCTTTCGTCCGCTGTCTGTTCACTCCAGGTGTGTTGGCGCAGGAAAACCTTCCAGGAGACCAGTTCGCTCGTGGCTCCTCTTACATCGCTGCTTCCTATGTGAAATACCTGGAGGCAGCTGGGGCGAGGGTCGTACCCGTCAGGTACAGCAGCCTGCTTGTCATGCCACAGGAACTAGACTGTGCAGTGCAGTGCAGTGTATAACACAGCTGTGTAGAAATACATTGTGTTTCCCAGAGCTCTTTCACAATATAAACCACCGGGCTTTTCAACAGTTGGACGCCTTTGTTGTGAATCAGCTGCAATAGTGGAAATGTTCCTTTGCATTATTGGTGATGTAATAGAGATATGGTAAATAGTAAACACTCATCTTCTTCTTGTGAAGATTAGAAACAACAAAAATACGTAACGCTCATATTTTGCAATGTTTTAATCGAGACGTGAGCCTTTTGGCTAAATCCTTGTTTATCCCTCAGTATTCAAACCTGCCAGCTGACAGTTATTTGAGTCGATTATAAGTGGATCAATAGAGCAATCAATAGAAAGATTTTGTTCCACTAAAGTGTGTTTCTATATTCAAGTACTGTAAGGGTCGCTATGCTACCTCTGTCTCTGAAGATTTCTTCAAGGTATTTTGCACATGCAGCTGTTAACAAGACAATCCACTTTTTCTCAAACTTCAACTGCGTTATGACTAAAACATTCATAATATATGCAATGATGCCGTCAACCAGATGATTCAGTTGTTGCTGAAACTCTGTCTGGTTTCAGACTTCAAACTGCATCATCATTTCTCTTCTTTTAAAATGGACCGTTTGTTTTGACCGAGCATGTGACGTACAACGAAAACCAGCAAGAACAGAAAGGTTCACCGAGTGAGTAAGTGAGTTCTCGAGGAATAATGAGATAATGACGTGATCTAATCAGGATTTTATATCAAACACAGCACTTGTCACATTGAACGATACATAACGATACATGAAGGTTCAGGCCGTTTTAGTGACAGTGCAGTTTCTCACTTCCATTGAATTAATTAACAATGGGTCAAATTAGCATCTCTTAGCTACGGTTTCTGTTGAATGATACACAACCTCGTTTACACCCAGAGCACGTGGTGTCCACTCACTGTTAAAGGCTGTTGTAATCTGACTCTTTCTTCATGGCCTATTGATGGTCACACTCACCTCATCCCACATGTGGTTCCGCCCATGTCGGACCGTGTCAGGCAGCTCGACACTGCTCAGGGAAGTCAGATGATGATTACAATTTCAAAATAAAAGAAGTAAAAGGTAGTGTGCTGCATTTGTGTTAGATGCAGAAGATTATGTAATGTCTCTGCGATGGAAAAAGGGTTCAGCCATGTGCAGCAAACTCTCTGGTGCGTTAATGATAGCTGCACTCGGCTCAGGCGGAGGTCCTGCTATCGTGCTTGCTGTTTTAACGTCACAGTTACTGGGAGCCTTAACAACAGTAATGACCACTCAGCTCCATTAGGTCCACCTGTGTTTCACCTGCTGTGACAAGTAAAAATGGTCAGCTCACTATGTTTCCATAAGGTAGAATAAAACATGCTCTGAGGTCGAATTCTTTGTCATTTACATGTTCAGGGGGACTTCTTTTACAGAAATCCTGCTTGAAAATTACTAAAAGAGCTTATCCACTGCCAAACTGTTTCATCCATGTGACTCACATTAGTTTTAGTCATGGTGTGGTTTCTGTGGAAATGGGAGTGTAGTGATGAACCTCCCATTCATCGCGTGTCAACAGGTCACTCCAGTGTGAGACATGCATGTTGAGTAATTTGAGTACGGCCTTTTTAAGTCACCTCAGTGTTTTTCTTCTCTTGCTCCTTATGGTCATAAATGGTGTTCCAGTCTATAATGTGTATTCTTATTTATCCAGGCTAACTTTTCATTGGTCGCCACAGGTGTGAAGACATCTATCTGCTGCTTTGTATTTGAATGCATTGCAACTGTTTTTTGTGTTTTTTTTTGTTTTTTGTTCAACAGAATAAACCGCACAGAAGAAGAATATGCAAAGATATTCTACTCAATAAACGGGTGAGTTGTGAGTTCAGTGTGATGCACAGGCTGCCATTGGTGTAATGATTAAACAAAACCAGTCTCTGCAAGGCTCTTGCTTTCCATCATACAACTAGGCACTGTTTCTTTAAGTGTAACTAATCCAGTGCATCCAGCGAACAGGACACTTTGACATCCAGTCAGAAGCAGAAGCAGGGGATTGAACAGTCAACCCTGTGATTGCAGGACAAACGTTCAACCTCTTGAAGATACAGCAGCATGGAACAGTTGATGTACAGGGAACAGTGTTCTGTGATGTACAGGCAATACTTGCACACATTAGTATTTAGTGTACTACATCTACTGGAGTTCCCAGACTGCAGTTGCACTTAATTATTATTTTATTTTCACAGTTTCAGGGGGATTTCCTTTATAGAAATCCTGCTAGAAAATTACTAAAAGAGCTTAGTTCCAACATCCACCACGCGTCGAACTGTGATCTCCATCGCACTGACGTTACCTTCGGTCATGGTGCTGGATGGGGTTTCCTGTGGGTGGAGCCTGCAGTGATGTCCCTCTGTAGAAGCTCCAGTTTGGGTAGAAACTGATAAGTCAACCAAAAGTGATTTGCAACACATAAATAGGGACCCAGAGATTGTTCTTTCTATGGACTGTGGCTTTGACCTATTCTTGTTCTCTCGGTTTGTTGATTATAACATTTTATGCATTATTAAAATTTCGTTAAACACGTGAAACCTGTGGAAAAAGAATTGGATCAACCACTGAAGATTTCCCACCAGCATTTCCCAGCATGTAGCCTAAATATCTAACATGTCTTTGCCAGGTTGTTGCTGCCGGGAGGAGATGTAGATATTCAGACGTCGCAGTTCAGTCGAGCCGCCAAGATCTTTTACAACTTGTCTCTGAAGGTAAGACATTTGACAGGTACAGCCGACTGCAGAGATGGAGTGACACCTCAGGGTGACACCAGTGTGTTATGTTCCTCTCATTAAAGGACAGGTTCCCATTTTCTAAACTAAAACCACACTCACAGCCCCACATGTGCATTCAAAGAGTTTTTGGTTGCCGTGTTTTTCCCTTCCCTGAAGAGATACATTTCTGATGCAATTCCTGTGTAAGCGATGGGGAAAAATCCAGTCAGCCTTAGACAAACTGAGAGGATGTTTTCCAAAAAGTCTTTTTAGTACAAAATGCCCTCTTGGTTTCTTCGAGCAGTGCTATTTGCCGAGCTGTAGTGGAAGAACGGGAAGAGGTGTGGGGGATTTTGTGCTAAAAAAACACTAACATTAGAAGATTTGTCACCCTGCTTATAATGAATGTCCGCAACCACATGAGAGTGAAGCAGTTGGGTTGTAGGTGAAAACAAAGAACTCATCATCCTCTTACTCTCTGCAGGCCAACAATGCTGGGGACTACTTCCCTATCTGGGGAACTTGCCAAGGCTTCCAGCAGCTGTCTGTCCTTACAGCCAACAAAAACCTGCTCACCCTCACTGATACCAAGGCTGTGGCCCTACCTCTCAATCTCACACCAGGTATTCTTTTCTATCCTTATCTTAAATGTATTGAAACAACATAGTCATAAATGAAAATAGGTTTTATTTATTTAGACAAGATGAGGGGGGATCCCTTTTATTGGAATCCTACTAGAAAAACTCAACAAAGAGCAAGATTTCCTACCTGTATCACATTTGAATCTGTGATATCCATCTGCCCCACAACAACATCAGTCGTGGTGCTAAATATTGTGCAATGTGGGCGGATCCTAGACACGATAAACCAGGACAGTGTTTTACATTACGATAGCTGTCCTTCTGTTTGTCATTGCTATTCGAGTTGAATTTGAGTACACGATGCAGGAATCAAAATTCAGAATGAAGTGTGATGTGGGCGGATCCCAGCGCTTCAGTCTGGTCGCTGTGTCGCATAGAATTCACCTAAAGTCCTGCAGGTGTCACTGTGTTAGACGTGTAAGGTCATGAAGTTCAGATTTCTACAGCTCGGATCATTTTGCTGATTTAAAATTCCAAATATTCACCATGTTCTTTTGAAGGCAACACGACAATCAAGGTTCTCACCTCTTCCTCCATTCATTTTTTGCTTCCAGAAAAAAACAAGTTAATGATTATCGGACAAATAAAACGACCAGTTGTCCACAAGTCCAGCAAGGAGGGTCCCAACAAATTTAAACTCAGGTGTTTTAAAGTCTGCACGGCATACCAAACCATCTATCGTTACACCTTTGTCAACAATGTGAAACTTGCAGAAACAAATAATTACATGTATTGTCGGACCGGTTCCCACAGCAGTCTTAGTGTAACCTAACACTGTACATTTATGCAGATTGAAAGGAAACACAGGAACAAACGTCCTACGTTGGGTCCATGCCAAGTCTTTTATTTCGTGTTTCCTCGGTATTCGATACTTGCTTGAACTGGACGTTCCTAATTCTATCAGGTTTCTAAACTGTGATTTGCATTAAACCCAAGTGCTAAACGAGGGCGGATCCAATTCAAATGAGACAAATATACAATTACAAAATAATTATTTTAAGTTATGCTAAGCTTTTAGTCTATCTGCAGAAAGAAAGTACACATGATAACGTATTATAGAGAAGAGTGTTTTAAGTAATCATTACCTTATCTCTGATCCTTCTGTGAAAGGACTTCAGTAGTAATACTTTATTCAACATTTTTTTTTCAGTTAACTATAACAGTAAATGTAATTCCCTCTCCACTGTGTTGTGTGAACTGCTTGTCTGAACCTCCTGCCTTGCCACAAATCTGTGTATCCCCTAGCGGCCCAGTCCAGCCGCCTGTTCCAGGGTTTTCCTAAGGATCTGTTGCAGTCTCTTGCCGAAGAAAACATCACTTCCAACTTCCACAGCTGGAGTCTGTCTATGCAGGTAGTCGACTGTTGCTGTTGGCTTTATTTCCCACCCTGTTTTTGTTCTGTTGTTGGATCATCAAACTGTTTCGGAAACCTCGTTCTTACATAGGAATTGGAAAAGACAGCGTCCATCCTGTTTTGTAACTGTTAGAAACCAATATTCTGATCTGGCACCATCACTGTTCAACCAGGTCCATCACCATTTTTGACCAGAAGTGTTCACTGTTCATTGCCTTTCCCCACGTCACAGTGGGCATATACCATTGCCTTTAGAAGTGGTCCCCCAACATTCACGTGAAGGTGATAAGCATGTCCAACCTTTGAGATCTCTTAGCTCTCTCGTTTCTCACATCTGATTTTAGAAACTGCAGTGTGAACAAAGATAATTGTATACAGCTCCCCCAAAGTAAATGCACCCGGGAGAACAATACACCTGAGTGGGCTCAATTGATACTGGGCTTTTGTGGGCGTGGTGGCCAAGTGGTAAGGCGTTGGTCTCGTAAACCAAAGATCATGGGTTCGACCCCCATCCATGCCTTGATCAGGACCTTGTGACTTGAAAGCTGCTTCATGAGGTTTCTGAATTGACAACTTTTCTACTGTGGCGCAATTAATGTACTTGTAACGTTATAATGTACAAGCTCAAATCTCCATATATCGCTGATTTTGTCCAATTTTCTCAGTATTGTTTGAAATCTCTGCCTTGGAATCAACAGAACTATAGCCGAAATGCCAAGCTGAAGAGGTTTTACAAGGTCCTGTCCACTAACAGTGATGGCAAGAAAGAATTCATCTCCACCATGGAAGGTACCATTCCTCACCGACTACTTTGCACTTTGAGTGCCACATAATCCATAATCACACTGTGAATTTTCAGCTTTTACAACTACTGTCCACCAGATGGCAACATCGGCCAACAACTGAACTGGTGTTTTTGGTGTTTTCTAATAATGAGAAACATTTTGAAATTTAAAGATGAAACAGGGGAAATGTTGACGGTCCTATTTAAACATTATAGTTTTTCTGAAAATCTTTGAAAGATTTTGTCTGCTGACACGGTTTCTGCGTTTTTTTCTCAGCCTACCGATACCCATTCTATGCAGTACAGTGGCATCCAGAGAAAAGCCCCTTTGAGTGGATAGATAAGCCGGGCATGGTTCACTCCACCTCTGCTATAAGAGCCTGCTTCTACACTGCAAGCTTCTTTGTCTCTGAAGGTAACATATCTCTCTGTATCTCAGAATATTGCTAAAAGCCAGTGTCAAGAAGGTCAAGTTGTGATTTATTACTCTATAACCATATCTGTTCATGTTTTGTAGCTATTCTGGAGCTTTAAATTGTATCACACGATCTTCATCAGCAGTAGGACTTCATATGCATCTTTTTTTCTGAGCACCAGGAGGACAATTTCTCAAATAAATTGATTATGTCATTCCTCTGACTGCTAACCAAACTGCCTTAATGCTTAAGTTGCACGAGTACAACTGAATTTAAATGACGTGCACAGATCAAATTGAGTCTATGGAGGTCCAGACAAGTGTAAGACAGACTAACAAATGCATAGTCCTCAATGAATACTTGAACAGCTTGTCTGCGTTATGAATAAAGAGCAGCTGCAGGTCTGTATGGGTGAAGCTCAATAATTACACTCTGCTTTGTTCTGTCTCCTCTCCAGCCATGAAGAATCAGCACAACTTCTCCAGTCCCGTGGAGGAAGAAAGAGCGCTCATCTACAACTTCTCTCCCGTCTACAGAGGCGCTCACGCCGTTTTTGTGCAGAACTATTACTTTGATTGATGGACAGCGCTGAAGACTGAAACAGGCTCAGTCCAGCCAGAATGTGTCATTGACAGAGCATCTTGGCCCAAGTTGAAAACCAAACTTGAACCAGACTTGATGGTGTTGTCACTCAAACAAAAAAGAAGCAGTTTAGCTTTGCTCAGCTTAGCTTTACGTAGTAATACGAAACTTAGACAGTGATGAAATGAAGAGAAAATCATGTTACATTGAAAAAGAAAAAGAATATCTAATATCAGATGAAGAAAAAACACGAATTAAAAAATGTAGAATTTCTACAAAATTAGATATTGCATATAGGTGAAAATTTAGGTTACAGTCATCTTTTGACACGTTGACACTCATCAGCTCTAAATATAAAGAACTACGAGCCAGAATAAAAATTTAATTTATAAGACATTGCAGGATTTTATACATTCATAGGGTTTAATGGTTACAAAGGTGAAATGGTTTATATTTTGTAGTAAAGTACATTAGAATCTGTCACATATTAGTCTGGTTTCATTCACAGGATATTATTATTATTCTTATAAATCTATATATTTCATGCTTAAGTTTGCATTTTCACTTTTTTTCACAGTTCTTTCGCTTCTGAAGCACATTTCGATGTATGCATAATTTAATTATAATTAAATTCCTTGAACAAATTATGACATCGATGACAAATACATTATGCAACTCAGTCTACAAAACCTGTTCCTCTCTCAACTTTAAAACTTCTTTTCTGTGGTATTGGAGTGCTAGTTAATTTACATCAATCAAAAGTTACTATATTTTTAACATAGACTAGCAAGCATATATCATATCTACATAGGAAAGGAGAAATTGACCAACTGTTATTGGATCACAGTGCAAAACAGGACAGGGTTTTGGAAAGGGCCCACAGCCTCTTTGAGCTCCTAAAAAAGTCCAGGAGAATAAGTTGATGCATCTATGTTAAAATGTGGATAACTAATAAACAACGATTCCCTCTGCTCCCGTGTGTGTCATTTCACAGCAGCAAAAGGTTTCTGAAGGTCAGTTTGTGACTGAACTGAACATTTAAATAACCAACTTTTTTTTTTTTTGAGATTGTGTAATCATTTTGTAACAATGTCTTTGATTCAAAAAATGCAACAATAACTCAAAAATCTTTATAGATGGAGTCCACCTTCACATGCAACCCAGTTGTCATAATCCAGCACAGATGTCCCAGTATTCATTCAGATCAACAACACAATGTCCTTTACAAATTGTGGATGTTTTTTCAGCACATGTGGACGCATATGCAGAAGATCCATATACAGTATGCCCAGGATTCAAGCACCACTTTATATGCTGTATACAAGAACAACATCTCAAACCATCAACAGTGTTTTGAGTTCATTCTTTGACTTTAACAATTGGCAAGGACATTCTCCCCAAGAACACACGTTCATTCTTTTCATTCTTGGTCTTGAGAAACATTTAAAGCGCAACTCATCGTATTCATACATCGAAACCACAAACACTGGAGGGTGAAATAAGTAACATCAACACAACTTGCAACCATTGTGATCTCCAAAGTCCAAGTACAGCATGTGACCTTTCAGTTTTCTGCATACATCACCACATCAGTGCACTTCACGTGTTGTCATAGACATAAGGTGTAGGCATTCATGGCCTATGTGGTGTGTTGTAAACTGGGAATGTTTTCCCGTATGAGCAGAATACATTAGTTGACTTCTTCATCATGCTATGACCCAAAAATGGAACCAGACATTGGACCCAGACCCCATTAGTGACCCCACATTCTTTCAACCTTCAACCGTCACAATTTTCCCGAATCCATCTGGACTTCTTTGACTCTTAGTATCAAGGTCAAAGCTAAAGAAAAATAAACAAATAAAACATATTTCATTCCACACTGAATGTTTATAACATCAGCATTTATATAATATGTTCTAGTTGTCGATGACAGCAAACTGAATATCTTTGGATTGTGGACAAAACAAGACATTTAAGGACATCAGCCTGGGCTTTGGGACACTGGGATCAACATTCTTTCTCATTCACCAAACTCTTAGGAAGATCCTGTAAGGTAACGACAGTGGTTAGACAGAAGCATCACTTTGCCAAAGGCGTGTGGGTGATTACAACCAATCACAGCTCTGTCTGGATTTGGCACACATGTGCAAAAAGATCCACTAGATGGCAACATGACACCACTGAATGGTCGCTATGTTGAGCAGCAGGAGAGACATAAGCTCAAATCCTGGATATCAAACCTACAAACACTGATATAACTAACAATTAACTCACAACACCCCTCCAGTTTCATTAAATGTTCTCAAGTTTCTTTCAATATGCTGAACTATATTTTCCCTATTGACACACTTTGAGTAAATTCTGTAATGCTGTAAAATATGATTCTGTCCCATATCAATTCCAACCCATTTGGCATTTCAATGAAGATCTATGGGATGTGAATGAAATTAGATTGAGAAAAATCTCAATATGGAGTGCTGATTGAAGTACTCATCTATTCCATGATGACAAGGTAAAAAGGAAGCTTGCATGATAAACCCAGAAGCTCCAGAACATCTACTAAATGGACCTTTGGTGACCTTGGGTTTTCAAGATCAAGAATGAACTCATTTGACATTTTAACAATATTGTATGAAATCTCCACTAGCCAATGAAGACCAGAACGTCTACTAAATAAACCTCGTTGTGAGATTGTTTTGTTGACCCTGTGTCTGTGAATGATACTCTTTGTGACCCAAAAATGTCACTGCTACACCCCGCAATCTGAGCTGGTTTAATATTTTATAGATGTGTTGACAATAGTACATTTCCCTACACTACACAAGGCGCAGTGAATGCCTCACTTCAAAACAGTATGTGGGACTTGGGGGGGGTGACTGTTTTATTCTGCCGAGCTGTAAGAGCAAAGCTGAAACTTATTTTTTACAAAGACATGGACGGCGAATCAAATATTTATTCGGGCATAAACCGTTCTTTGGTCACCACAGTTTTATACATTATACATAACAGTCTTGGCCATAGATCCTTAGATTGTGCATGCATTTGTGTGTGTGTGTGTGTGTCTTTGCTTGGCACTCTTATATGTGACTGTAGATATAAGGACTTGTCTAGACAACAGATCAGCTTTATGTGTACACTGGGCAGCTTTATATCCACACTGACTTACACACACACACACATTTCAGCTTTTTCATGGCTTTGTTGGGTTGTTGTGGGACCATTTTCTTTTATCTGATGTACTGAGGCTTCAAGGACCTTCAGACAAATAAGCAGAGTTTCTTTGCGAGATGTCTTGAGCAGAGAGGAGAGGGTAGGGTGAGAAATAAGGGAAGGTGGAGTGGATGGGAGAAGAGTGGAGATGAGAGAGGAGAGAAAACGACAGAGAGTGCAAGGACGGGATGAAGCAAGGGAGCAGGGGGAAGAGGAGGAGGAGGAGGAGGAGGAGGAGTGAAAATAGCTGTCAGGACAAAGAGAAGTTGGAAGAGAGAACGAATGAGGCGAGAGGGAATTAGGCACCCAGCCAGCATGTCGATGTGGGACACAGATGAGTTTGATGGGCCATATTTGTCCACTGGCTCCATACAGGCCTGATGTGTGTCTGTTCATGTGGAGGTTAATGGGGCCAAGCTGAGTTACAAGTGGGGCCTGTGTGAGCAATGATCCTTAGACTCCACGTGGGCCTGTGTTTGTGTTCACTTACAGTATGTGGGCTAATTGATTGTGGGAAGGTGGGCTGCATGTGGGTCAATACTGTGTCTAAAGTATTTTATCTGTACTATATATGCATATTAAACTGAAATACTGGGTTAAATATTTAAAAAGTCACTTAAATAGACACAGTCAGTCACACAAGATGCTGAAAACAAATCAGAAACATTACTGGCTTGGTTTTTCGGTATGTAACAAACATAACATTTAAAAAAAAGTATATTTATGTTTATGTTTTTTAAATGAAAGGTGCTGTACAGCTCAATGCTACGGAAGCCCTAAAAGGCCATACATACATACATTTTATTCCACCCGTTTTCCCATGATAACGAGATAATTAATTCAAAATCTAGAGAAAACAAAACAATAGTCATAATGCCCTTTTTAATTCAAAATAATGAACTTTGAGGCTGAATTTCTGCAAAATGATACAGTAAATATGCTTTATACTGAGTGAGTGAACAGTCAGGATGGTCCTGAGATCATCGTCAGACTATCGTTTTGTTTTCTCGAGAACTTGAATTAATTATCTCGTTATCATGGGAAAACGGGTGGAATAAAATGTATGTATATATGGCCTTTTAGGGCTTCCGTACAATTCAATTCATCTTCACTGATCTTATATTTCTTTTTTTTTTAATTGACAGATAAAAAAAGGTTACGTGTTGTACTCTTTATATTTACGCAGGCAACAGTTGAACAGGAGCGAATACCGTATGATGAACTCCAGCACATTTCACACACGTGTTATTGTTAATGTCAGTGTTGTGCAATTCAAATGTGTTTCACAGATAATAGGCAATATAATAAGACATAAAATAATAATAAGAAAATAAACAGATAAGAAGAGAAGACAATAAGAAAACAGACAAGTCTTACTGCTGATCACTCATCCTGTGACTCTATGATAAAAACCAAAAGTTATCGTTCTGTACGGAAACCCAGAGAGGAAATTGGTCCTTGAGGCCACGTTTTACTACATTTTGTGCACATACAAAGTGCACAGAGAGCTAGCACAAGCTGGAAGATACAACAGCTGTCAACTCTGAATATAATTTTCACAATTTAATCAAACATTTTTTCTCTCATTGGTCACTTCAGGGCTCCGTAGTGGCGCTCCGCTTCGGAACAACTCAAAGATTTATGCCAGGTAATAAATAATGGAACGGATGTAAATGAAGGCTGATGATAAATAAACATATGAAAAGAAAAAAATGTTAATTATTTACAATTAATACACAAAAAACGTGTTGTCATGGTTACACCGGTTGTCAAACCGCGTCTTCTGTGTGTTTGCGTCTGTTTGCATCCCGTTAGACCATCTGTCTTTGTGGCCACCTGATTGACCTTGTAATAAGTCACATGACATTAGCCCATTAACATAAATACTGTAGATGGAAACGTGTTTCTGCATCATCTTAGTTGTTCCCTTATAGATTTGCTTTACTTCTTCAGCCCGTTTCCTTTTGCTGTGGATCTTGCCTTTCTTTTCATGTCAAGTGGATTTAACCTTGACCTTGACCTTCTCTCTGACTGCAGCTGTCAAAGCTTCCTCTGAGGTCCGGTCTACCCTCACAGTTGTGTGTGTGTTTCTTTTTCCGACAGAAAAAGATGACACAGTAGCCTGTAATAACACTTGCGTCCAAGGACCCACTGTACCCCACGGGAGTCTGGATTCAATGTCAGGCTGTGCTGCCTTGGTGAACTCCTTACAGACGCAGTTTTGGGGTCCGGGAGCTCCTTTGGAAAGTCTAGACTCAACAACAAAAATTGCCACTGACTAATTCATTCCAGCTGCATCAGTTAATTTGCAAAATTGAGCTTCATTTACTTTACCACATACATGTAATACGATGGTACTTGATGAATGATGCACAATGTTTTTAATTAAATAGTGGATCAAATACGAACTGCAACCAATTTCCTATTTGTTCCCTCAGACTCATTAATTACACACGGCTTTCCTCTCATCAATTCATGAAATAACTCAATTTCCTCTGCATTACTGAAGCACATGGGATCCAATCAGAGTATCTGTAGTTTATTAAATGATTGATTGTGGTGGGTTGGCATGGTACCACAAGCGGGGTAATCTTCATAAGACATGCATTTTGAGTTACCGTGGAGCTTCACCCGGGCCCAAACATTACCTCTTGGATCCACAACACGCGTACGGTATCTCCCATCAGCCGTCAGCCATCAATATACATACACACACTTCCTCACGCAGAGTAATTCCGATCATCACCGTGATGATCGCCATCTTCTTGGCGGCATTTCGACGGCAGCAACATTCATCTTCACACCTCATTAGCCAAAAGACAAGGATGTCGGGATCATCACACACACACACAATCACACAAAAAGACACACATGATGTATACAAATGCTCTTGCACACATGCACAAAAACACACGCTGTCATGCACAAGCAGACAATCCTCACGCATGCACACACACTCCACCTCCCGCAAAGACACCTGCAGCATGCAGAGCAGTGTTGTTCCATAATGAGCGCCCACCCCATTATTATCTGTGTAACATATAATCACTGCAAGTTAGCCTTTGTTATACACCATACACATGGTTATACGTCATGGTGTCTGTGTCTTGAAATGATAATGATGCTGCTACGTTCACACACCAAGACGCAGAGAAACAGGTTTGACTTTTATAAAATGGAATGGATTTTTATGCTTTTAATATAATATTTAATATTTTTCAGCTTCACGATTGCCAAGACACGCTTAATGAAACTGGGATCCAGCTGATCTTCATCTTCACCTTCTTAACACAGCAGACGTCTTCTCTTGCAAATGTGTTAATACATTTTTCACACCCTTTCTTCAAAACTGTTCACACATATCTCATCGAAAGACCCGACACACTATTGGACGAACTATGTTAAACAAAAGGACAAAAAAAGAAAAAGAAAAACATCTTCACAGCTGATGGAAACTTGAAATAATTATGATTCTATAATGCGCGACTGTGTGTGTGTGTGTGTTGTTGTTTCTCCCCACCCCTCCCTCTCTCTCTCAGCACAGAGGAGACCTCAGGTGAGACTTATTATCTCGTCAGCTTGAGCTGACTTAAGGAGGTGTCTCTCTCTCTCTCTCTTGTCTCTCTCTCTACTCTTTCCCTGCAGGTGACCTGGTGAGGAGGTTGAGGCTCTGGTTCCCCCATGCCAGGAGTCCGTTGAGCTGTTTGGGTTTTGTTATTTTAGTTTTGGTTCTGAGGTTTCCTGGTAGTCCTGTTTTCGGTCTTTTCCTTTCATTTCTGTAGTGGGTTTTAGGCAGGTTTAGTTTGGGGGTGGATGCTGGGTGCGACGGCCGTTGGCTGGCTCAGTGTTCTCTTTCTTGTTTATTTTGGCCAGGAACCTCCAACCCTTTTGTTTGGTTGTTTTCTTGGGGTGTTTTCGGGCCTTGCGAGCCCTTGAGGTCCGTAACACTGCTTCTTATGTCCATAGAGGCTGCTGAGTCCAGTTACAGTGCCGGTTTGCCCAGCTCTGGTTCTGATACGAAACCCCCTCTTCCAAAACATCTGTGGTACAAACACTAAAACTCCACCTCTGATCTGAGCTCACAGTCTGGCCAGCCTGGCTTACAAACTGAGCATCAGCTAACAGCAGCTACAGTTCGCTGTTCACTGTCCATCAATGTGTATGTAATGACTCACAATATGCATCATGATAAGTTTAAATATAACCATGATAATAATAGAAACTAAAAGTCAGTCCCAGATTTACTTTTGTCTGGTGCATCCTCTTCCGTTGCCTCTGTCATTATGTCTTTAGAGCCCAGTTATATTGTCCATTTGCCCAGCTCCTGTTCTGGCACGACACCGGCTCCACTCCCCGTGCCTGAAAACTTGACTAATACCACTGACTAGTCCAACAGCAAGAAGCCGGTTGCTCTTGCCTTTTCTCTTCTTAGCTTCAACATCCTCTTTGTTCTATTCTCCTCTGCCCTCGTGTCCATAGAGGCTACTGAGCCTAAATTACATTGGCTACTTGCCCAGCTCAGGTTCTGGCACGACACCGGCCCCACTCCCAACTCCCCAACCAGTGGTCCAAAACATCTGTGGTACAAACACTAACACTCCTCCGGCCCTCTAAGCTCACAGTCCGGGCAGCCTGGCTAACAAACTGAGCTAACAGCAGCTACAGCTGTCAGCAGTTTACTTCACTGTTCATCAGGAAACTCTGTAAATCACAGAGAGTTGAGGCGGAGCAGCCGGAGGACATCAGAGGGAAAACCAATTAGATAATCACTTCTCTCGTACTTCCATGGATAATTGGATTTATTTAGTTTTTTACCTGGACTTATTTATTTATTTTTTGTTTACATGTGTTTTCATTAAGTTATTGAAGTTACCTTTTGTTCACTGTACAGTACCGACCCGTCTGCATTTGGGTTCACTTCAACTAAACCGTAACCCACCAGGGTTTTCCCAAAATTCCCAAACGGTAAAGAGTAGGACACGACGTCTGTGCTCTCTTCCTTATGTCTGAAGTAAAAGGCATGTATAACTACTGCTACAAAGTGATACACTATAGAGACCAGGTGATAAAAAACAGCTTTATGTGCAAAATGAAAGTGACTAAAGAGCACAGAAACAACAAATTGTAAACAAAAGGGACAGAATGCAATTTAATCCAGAGACCAGGATCTATCAGGTTTTTTAATTTCTTGCTATATTTTGGGAGTAAACAGAGCGTTTGATTTATATGGATGAACAGAGGAGGTGTTTATTGTGCCGTAGGGCACTGTGATACACAAGGAATACATTATTAGTTTATGACTTAACAGAAATCTGGTAAACTGTACTTCACCCCAAAACTGACAGACAGTGCATCCTACTTTAATGCGTCAGTATTAATGATTATAATGAGATATTAAGACATAACCACACTGAGCTATGTGCATACTTTCAGAAAATAAACTTTTTAGAAGTTTTGTGCCATTAGACGAAGAGTTTCTAAAAAGAAATATATGATACAGTATGTACTAGTTAGCAGTGGTGTCTCGATGGGCCATAACAATGGTACCAAAGCCTGAAGAATGGGCAAACAGCTGCAGTCATTTCTACTAAGTCAACTTCCCTTTGTGCACTGCTTTATGTAACCGTCATTAATTATTTAGATAAGTAGTGAGGGACCAATAAAGCTTAATTAAAAACTGAACAAGGTGATTGAGGCAAAAAGCAACAGAGTGCTGGTACTGTTTCAGCTGCATGTCCTCAGTAATTGGGTGATCGAAATAGATGAGACAAAAGATCAGAGGACAGGGAAAAACAAGCGTGAAGTAATGAATTTGTGAGTCTCATCAGAAGTTAGATTGGAGTGGATTAGACTCTAGTAATATCTACAAGATTTAAGAGAATCTACAACAGTCTATTATCTATTACATCACATAATTAGATGTCTTGAGGACCTGTAGCTGTTAAAATGAGAGAGTGCGGGCCAGAGCTGGCCCACCAAAGGGTCAACTCTGGCCCACACTGCATGACAGAGGTTTTCCAAGAAGAAATAAGTGGATCAGTTCTGTTTTTTTAAATGATTTTTTTCCAGTCAACATGACGAAAAATGCAAAAACTGGCAAGGACAACTGAGAAAAGAGAACATAAACAAGTTGTTGGCAGCTTTGAGGAAACAGCAGTCTGTATTGAGTCATAGCCAAGAGATCGGCAATGCATCTCTGAAAGTTAGCTACCTTATTACTAATGGTATAGCTTTAGTATAAAGGCCATACTCTGGAGTTGAAGTTGTCAAGACATGCATGCAGAAGGTTGCAGAAACCATGAAGATAGGACAAACGTAGGGGGTGTTGTTATTTCTACATCATTTATACCTGAGATCAGATTGAACTGTATCTGGCCCATGAACTGAAATGAGTTTGAAACCTCTGATATAGACAGACTCTTAGAGACGAGACATTATATTTGATAAAGGCTTGACAAAAATGAGTAGCTCACTGATCCAAATGCAAACAAGACCAATTGAGTAACAGTTCACTTTGACGTTGGCTAACTCCTTTAGGCACATCTGATTGCTGTCAGTCACGCTGAGCCATATCTCTGTTTATATCATCAACTAACAAATTACAAACAATTCCTCTAGAAAGATGAACACCTGAACATATGTCAGCATGACGAGAGCAACCTAAAGTGACAGAAAGCACCTCAGGGAGCTGTCGGGACGTCCATCTTTGTATACGTCTATGCTCCCACACGACTCTCTATATATTTATGGATGTTTGTGCAGTTTCATTCATGTCTGACCAATGGGGAGGAATAAACAATGAGTGGAACGTGTCGACGTTCAAAGCAAAAAAATGCAGGATGCGGTCCTCATATGTATAGAAATACAAGAACACAACATACATAAAGTGCCTGTGCAGTCTCACACACACACACACCAGGGATTCAGGCTCTAAGTCCGGATGAGGCGAGATACTTTGGTAGGTAATTGCAGCTCGTCTCGCCTTTGAAGTGAGGTGAAGCATAGGTCGGCCGAAGTTTCAAACATGGAGGAGGCTGGGGTTGGTGGGGTGAAGTGTGTGTGTGTGTGTGTGTGTGTGTGTTGTGATGGTAGACCGGGAGAGAAAAAAAGGCAAACTGTAAGTCAGTTTAATCTATTGAGACCTGGAGGTAAAATACATCAGCTGGAGAAACCAGGGGCTTTTAGAGAGAGATAGAGAAATATGGAAGACCCAGTGAGGAGAGTGAGAAGGAAAGGGACAGAGACAGGCGAGATAAGGTGGGAATAAGGTTAGGAAGATAGAAAGAGAGACACATATTTCTAAGGTTAGAAAAATATAGTAAAATTGAGAAATTCAAGGACGACTTCATCATTCCTAAAGACATCTTCTGAAGCGTGATTATGTATTTCTAAGTAGAAACTGACACATAAATTCTCCATGAAAACCGCCATGTTTCTTTCTGCTTCACAGTGGTCGTAAACAAGGATCCAGGTTTTAACTAACATTAATTAGTGACGAGTGCCCACGACACGAGTCAACTGTGTTTTGGCGTAACACACAAAGATGCGCCACCAACACCCATCCACAGCCCCATGGACTGCCATGTTAAAAAGGCGGGAACATTTCTGGAGGAAAGCAGAAGTAACGCTTCTTTGAATCGCTCTAAAGGTCACATTTCTTCATTTATCAACACAAAATAACTATGTAGACGTTCAGGAAGGGCTCAGGATGCTCCCAGTGATTTCGGTTCAATGTTTGGAAATACGGTTTGGCCAGAAATCCTTCCTGTTCGAGGGGTGGTCTCAGCATTTTCTCTCTCTCTCTGTCAGCATTTCCAACTGACATTCTAACAGGTGCAGTAACTGCTCTGCTGATTAGGGCCGGCAGTTGGTCCTGGTTGCTTGGCAACCTTAAACCTGCCTGAAGGAGGAGAGGAGGGGAGGGGCTATTTTCAAAATAAGAGTCCCTTCAAAATAAGACTCTGCTCATTGTAGTAATGACATGATAATTGCTAACATTAACGGCTAATGCAAGAATTAATGGCTAGTGCGTTAGCTCTATATGCTCATGTGTGTAAATAAACATGTTAAAAATGACTATTTGAGGTGTGCTTTTTGAATACAGACCACTCGTCACTCTCAAACTTTTTGCAGGAATTTTCTAGTTACATTTAATTTCAGCGTTTAAGTTACTTACTCCTAACCCTTTCTGCAATGCAGCATTCAAATCTAAGGTTGAAACGTACCGTACCTAACTTACCTAACTCCTGGGTGAAAGTTTGCTTGACTCGTCCATCCAGCCCACTCTGTCCATATGCAGATGATCTCACTCTTTGTACTATGTCACCTGACTTTGAAGCACTAAACTACTCAGACACATCCAGACCAAGCAGCAACCTCAATGGCTGTTAAGTAAAGCCAATGTGGAAGTGTCAAAAACTGCAGCTCCCTGAACGCCCACTTGAGGCTGGCTACAGTACAAGTGAATCTCCATAAGTCTCTATATTCAAATGCCCAACTTCAAAGCAGAAATAAACATGTTTACAGCCTGGTACAAAACACGGTTGTGGTCTCTTTTGTATTTGGGTCTGAGTCTATGAAAAGATCATTATGCATTGAGCTATTCTGAAGCTAAATAAGTAATAACATTTAAGATGTGAACCTTGATGACAATGGATAATAGTGCAGCTTATGAGAAGATGCTGTTTTTGTATCATTGAAAGGGAATAAACATCCCCAGAATGATGTTTGGAGAATGGTTGCAGGCATCACTGTGGTTGATGGAGTGGAAGTCAGCTTTTATTGAAGTGTTTGGTTGTTTTATTTCCAAAAGCAATACCAAAGCAGTGAAAAAATACATGATTTGGAGGTTTATAATGTTGATGCTGCAGACTACTATGCAATCAGGGCCTCTGGCAAGAACAGGTCGCCCCATAAACCAAGCTGCTTTCACTGTGAATAAGGAGTCAGATTATAAAACTGGGTCGTTATTTGCAGGTTGTTCAAGGAAAAAAACCCAAAAAACTGTATTGTGAGGTCAAGAAGTAAAGTCAGAGAACAGTACGACACACGGAGGAGGAGGAGGAGGAGGCATTATTTGGGAGTTACATAAAAAAGAAAAGATTCCCAAAATAGGGTGCAGCTTTACAGTTACCGAGACAGAATACTGAGAGTGAAGTAGGGGGTTTAATTGGGACCGAGATAGAATGGGGATCGAGAAACAATTTGTACAGGAGATAAGTGGAAGGTTGCAGACCAGTGGGAGTCTGACTCGAGGGTTTCTATTGGAGGAGCTCAAGGGCAACTTGACTTGCTGGTCTAAAGATGTCTAGACGTCGGGTTTTAAAATTGAAAAAGAAAATGGTTCATTAGTTGGAGCTTTTTAAAAAAAAATTTATTTGTCGGTACTGTGAAAGAAGCTAAGTGCCACCAGAAATACTCCATTATAAGTAGTTCCATTATGTTAACACTGCCCTGACTAATTGGACTAACCGTGATTTTCCCCGTGCCTCAGGAAGACCTCATCTACCCTCCTCCTGCTCTGTTTGTTCCCATAACTGCACTTTTTTGGATACCTGTCACCACCAACCAGACGCCCCTGCGACCTGCACGTCCTCCACACAATAAAATATCTTAAAGTGATTCAGTCTCTCGGTTCGTGTTTTCACCTTGAGTCCTAATGCTGCTGTCTTTGCAAAATGGAGATGAATTACCGAGCTGATCACCAATTATGACACTAAACCATCGGAGGAAGTAATGCGAGGAAGGATTTACATTTGACTCCAGAAAGCATAAATAAAAGTGAGGCTGTTTGCTGACTCTGTAACTCTGACTGACTGATTCTCTGCATCGCAGTCCACATTGAAATATTGTAATTTAAGCAGTAATAAAACATCAGTTATGTGAGTTGCTCTTGAAGAGAAATTCACAACAAATTTTGGCTCCAACTTGATCTTGAAATTTTTAAATATGCAGCAAAGGAAGATGCACGTCAGATAATTAAAAGTGTCTCACTAATAAGAAGTTCTGTTTTAAGAACTGGGCAGACCAAATCGGAGATAGACTGAGAGAGCAAGGAGGGAAAAGAGAGGGAAGAGAGAGAAATGATTGGTAATTGAAAGATAAAATGGTAATCATCCAGAAGGGGGCGAAAGATTAGAACGCTCCTTTTTCATTTAGGTGGCAGGCACATGGGAGCAACGGAGACGGAGAGAGGGAAGTTAGAGAAGAAGAAGGAGGAAAGAGAGAAATATCCGAGAGACAACTAGGGAGGGGGGGAGAGAAAAAGAGCGATCTGCTCAAATTCCACTTTTCTACCACTCATCCTTCTTCATAATAGAACTGTCAAGTCAATGTGGAGCTTAGCGACAAGCTCCTGCCTCGCGCTCTCTCTTTTACTCTCCATCTATTTATCCCTCTTTTTTTTTTCTCCTCCTCTGTTTCACTTTACTCCCTTTTCACCCTCTCTCGTACGGTCACTCTAGTCCTTTCGATTCATTTCATGCTGCTGTTGCCATGGCTTTTTGTCCAACTTTTTACCCCCATCCTCATCCTTTTGCAGTGTTTCGCGTACCTCAGTCCGATCAGAGAAAACTTAGCTCGAAGGTGTTTTCGCTTCCTTTTATTGCATTTTGTTATTTCACGTTTAATTTGCCACTTCCTGCGCACTTCCTCTACCTCTGTCTGATTTCATCCTCCTGCTAATCTCCTTTTCTCTTCCTCTCTACAGATGTAGTTTACTCATCCCTTCCTCTCTCTTTTCTTCCCCTCACTCTTTAATCCCGTTCAATTTCCTCCCTATTTGGTGTGCGCATGTAAATCTTGCCTAAAAGCTCAGCACTTAAACAGCACCGTCTGCCCGGGTTCTGAATATTTGATACATCCCACTTTCATGCAAAACAACCCTACACTTTCTCCAGCTGTGTTGTTTAGAGGCGATAACGTTACATTGGGATGGAACAGCCTTGTGGTCCCATTAAACGTGACAAACACAAGTCTAGCAAAGGTCAGAGGTCAGTATTCATGAACTATACTGGTTGAACACAGACCTGTGGAACTCACTGCACCATTCACTATCATATATAACTGAAAACCAAGCTGCGACGTCCACGGCTGTGAAGTGAAGCCAGTGTGAAAGTGCCAAGAACTGCAGTTCCTCAAACGTCCACTTGAGGCTGGCTGCAGAAGTGAGTCAGTCTCCATAAGTCCCCATGTTCAAATGTCCAACTTCACAGCAGAAATAAACATGTTTACAGCCTGGTACATGAAAATAGTTTTGATCTGTATAACACCAACACTCCCAGGATCCTCCTTCTCCTTCTCCGGCCTCCACAGCCTCTGTGCCTGGAGAACAGACAGTAAATATAATTTTCAAGTTTTTCATTTTTCTGTTTTTGCAATCAAATTATTGACACAATTTCTAATCGTAACCCTGTTAGCTATTTATCTAATAACTGACTGATTAACTTATAAAAAGACAAATGTAACTTAAACTGCAAAGAGCCCTTAGGTTAATTAGACAGTCCCACCAGGATTTCGTGGGCCTTTTTTGAGATAGCTGCAGCCTAAAATGCCTGATGTTGCATGAGGTTTTAAAAAAAATTGCGGTGCTTTTTACATTTTTGTTGCGATTTTGTTGCGGGAGGAAGTGACGGGCCCCGGGAAGCGGCGAGGTCTGGGCGGGCGGGTGCTGTAAAGCTCGCGGCCAGAGCCATGAGCCACCTTCGCCTGGAAATGCGCCCGGCAGGGGGCCAGCCAGTGCCGGGGAGAGAGGTCCCACGAGGGGATCCTCCCGCACCGTGCATCCCACGGGCAGACTGCGCGGAAGAATCGTGGTGATGAGTTAAAATTGAATTCACGGGGGTTCACTGAAGTTGCGTTGAAGTTGCAAATGGCAACATCGCGAATTCCTGGAGAGTTTACTGCAGAACAACTAATTTTGTTAGTTTGAAACAGAAAATTAAAGTTAACGTACATCGCTCCGTGACTATTCTATCCCAGACTAATTCTCTCAGAGCAGCTGTCAATCATAAAATGAAATCCCCCCTTTTTATAGCATCTGAACGAATCATTAAAACCAAACTCATCAGTGAAGTAAACACCTGAACTGCCTATAGTGACAGAGAGCATCTAGGATTTTGATATTTTTAGTTTGCTCCATGTTCCGATTGAGATGTTTCGTCTTCACTTTCAGGGATCTATCACATCGACCAGCTTTAATTTTTTTTCAGTCACTGGTAAAAAGATTTTGAAAGAAGTGTTAGCTTTTTCAGTCACTGGTAAAAAGATTTTGAAAGAAGTGTTAGCTTGTGCACACACACATACACACCGACCATTTAAAGGATTTAACCCATGACCTTTCAGCTACACGACGGCCTTTCTAAACCGCCCAAACGGCCCCGCCAAGCTGATGAAAGGAGGAGGAATGAGATCCTCCAGCCGCGGCTCCCTCCTCCTGCTTTTCAATTCCTCTCTCTGTGGGTCCGTGCAGCAAAAACACTGTGAAGAATATTCGCCCTCCGTGTCATCCTCACTGCTGCTCGCCCTCTGCGATACATCGCTGCAGATTCACGTAGGGAGAATGATTCGTCTTTCTACCTTTGTCCATTTGTCTTCACTGTGGGCTGGCAAAAAGAAAAATGCCATGGAGGATAGTTTTCAGTTTTTCTCCTCTTGTCTTGCTGGCTTGCTTCTTGTCCTAGTTTTAATTCTTTATATATCTCTTCAAGATGTCAGCTAGTGTTTGCTTGACTGTAACAGAGCTTATCTGAATTCTACGTCTCCAAATTGTTTGTCAGGCTTTATTATGAAGTGCATTACTTTGTTGTCATCTGACTGTCATAGCAGAAAGTCAGTGGTATCTGACACTAGCACTCTTTGGCAGGTCTCTTGAGGAAGACCACATCTGTGATGGATGAATCATGAGGACAGTTTGGGGTAAACTTGCTCAGACTATCCAGAGCCATCCTGCAGTGGCAGAGCTGATTTGAGTTTAGAGCACAGCAGACTTCAGCTTTAGAGCTTCGGCTTTGCGAAACATTCGATTTTTGCATGTCATTTCATATTTGCAGGAGCAGTCAGCAGCAGCGATGACTTCCCATTTTCAACACCACAGGGGAAAAACAGCAGTATAGCAGACTGAAACAGTTCTATCTGAAAACATTAGATGATCTCCACTGCACTCTGAGATGGCAAAGGTTAATCTATGTCAAAGCTTTAGTACCATTCAACTCACGTAGAGCTAAATGTATTGACTAATCCGATGTTTGAGGATGTTCAGTTTTGGTTAAGCTATTTGCGGCTATGGAATGAAGCCATTCTGTTTTATTTTGAAAGGTAACTCTCCTCTCGTTTCAGGTCACTTCCTCATGTGTCACCGGTCTGATTGTCTTCCCTGATTCCCGATTGTGTCCACCTGTTCCCCTCTACCTCCACGTGTTCATATAGTCTGCGTCTCCCTTTGTCCACAGCCGTAGTATTTGTCTTCAAGCCTGTCTTCGCCTTAGCGTTGTTCCTTTTAAAGAGTGATTTTGCTTGGTATTGTTCTTAGTTCAGCTTAGAGTTTTTCTAGTTGTAGATTTTCAGTTCAGGCTTTTGTTTTTCCTCCTCAGGGGTGATTTTAGTTTCTCGTCCTCAGATTAGTGTGCCTCCAGGTTCAGGAGTGATTTTTAGTTTAGCATTTTCTTTATTAGATTAGGTTATCCTCCGGCTGGAGCGTCTTTTGTTTTGAGTCAGTGTTTCTTAGTCATAGATAGTTTGAGCTGTACTTCCTCCGACTGGAGCGATTATTATTTTGATACTGTTCATAGCCGGTTTATTTGCTCTCCTTAGAGCCGTAGGTTTCATTGCCTTTTGTTTTGTCACTTTGTAAGAGGTGAGCCTTGCTGCCACTTAATAAAGCCTGCTGTGTTTCACACCATCTCTGCACCTGAGTCCTGTGTCCTGGTCTGGTCTTTGACACATTCTGTTTATGATCAAATTGTATTTTCATTTGGTGGCATAGAAATGCAACATCTACAGAATTGTATGAGGATGTTATGCATGTTATCTGTCATCTGCACATATGTCTATGGGATGCAGTGAAATATTACTGATTTAAGAAAATAATAATAATTAAATAACACGTCAAAAACAATCTATAAAAGGTCCATTGAAACTAAGCAGAACAAAAACTTTAATTATATATGTGCGTGCGTGTCCACCCTGCACTTTTATGTAAATCAAACCCAGAAATTTCCAACTCAGGGCCCAGATAAAAGACATTAAACAGAATAAATTACACACGAGAGAACCATGAAAGAAGATAATTTAAAAACTATTTTCATGTCTTGCAAAGAGACAACTGTACCAGTGTATCCAACATGTAGTGCTAAATGTTTTCTGTGATGATTTCTTAGCACAGTTTGAAGTATTGACTCCGGCAGCTTTTCACCATCTAAGTAATATTCTCATGCTCAAAAGAAGCATAAAAAAATGTCTTTCAGTTTCAGTGGGAGATGATACGATGGAAAAATCACGTGTTTATTTCCCTTTTTTTAAGCGCAGTCCTTCTTCTCTGCAGCGAGAGTGATCTATCGGAGCGCTTTCCCTCTCTCACTGTTTCCTTTCACTGCAGAAAAATGTGCTAAAGGAATATTCTTCACCTTTTGTCTATGTGTAGCACCTCTCGCCGTGTGATACCGTATGTAGTAGCTGTGCAAAATCAAAAGTTTCTGTCTGCATACTCAGCAGGTATAAGCGTGTGTGTGTGTGTTCCTATCCTGCCGTTTAAATGACATCCTAGAGAGGCCCCCGAGGATGAGAATTGGAAGCAAGTTACTCATTCAATTCAGAGCGCTGAGACTGTGGTGGAAGAAAAAGAGAGACAGAGAGAGCGAGAGAGAGGGGAGGGGAGGGAGGAAGGTGCTGAAATAGGTAGAAGATGGAGGAGAGGAAATGGAGCGAACAGAGTGGATAAGTCAGGATGTGGTGGGAAAACAAGGCAAAGAGGGGAGAAGAAAGGGAAATGGAAATGGGGAGATGGAGTGGAAATCAAAGCTAAAAGGCAGGGAGAGGTAGAGAACATAGAGAACATGCAGGAAGGAGCTTGTAGAGAAGGCTTAAAAGGAAAGACTGAAAAGTGACGAGCTGAAGAAAATCAGTGATGCATTCAACCAGAACGCCTCAAACGTTTCCTCTAGTTCTGTCCATTTCTGTTTTTTTTTTCATCCCATTATGAATTTTTCCACAAGATTTGGATGCATGCAGGGTCTCATGCCGTCTACGAGCTGCTTGTAAGAGACCTTTGTGTGTGTGTGTGTGTGTGTGTGTGTGCAGGAGTGGCAAGGTGTCACTAATTCACGATTACGATGTAATCAGACCGTGTCAAGTTTGATTTGATCAGCACAGGCGTGTTTGTGCTAACGTTACTGAAGGATGCAATCACTCCTGTCACCGTGCCACCGCTGCCATGTCTCACAATTTAACTCAATCAATCACAAAATGAAACCTCTAAATGTTAAAGCAGCAATGGCAGATTTCTCATTGGCCAAACATATCGTGAACACAATATTGACTTTAAAAAGTTGACAAAGGAGCACAGATGCATCGCTCATGTTGGTAGTTAGTACATTACCTTAGCTGAAATACTCACAGAAAGACGATGAGCAGGTAATCAAAGCACAGAAACACCAGAAGATTCTGAATCACTGGCAGAAGTGGCGTGGTGTTTATTTAACAAAAATAATAAGCACGTAATTTCAGGTGGCGACTAGAGTTCAACATTTTGTAATTGTCACTCTTCAGCCAACCAACCGATGCAAGCCCAGTTTGTTAACGGTAGCGGAGTATGAATCCAGACCAACCAAGATCGTGCAGGTGATCCAGTGGTGGGGGTGTCCCGGGTCATGCTGTTCACAAATGCACGAGGACCCCAACACTATGCAGTCCCACCAGGATTTCGTGGCCTTTTTTGAGATCGTTGCGGCCTAAAATCCCTGATGTTGCATGAGGTTTTCAAGAAAATTGCGGTGAAAGTTGCGGTGCTTTTTACATTTTTGTTGCGATTTTGTTGCAGGAGGAAGTGAAAGTTGCGATAAGTTGCGATTCGACAGTCACGGAGAGGGCGCAGCGAGCACTTAGTCCACGGCCCCGGGAAGCGGCGAGGTCCGGGTGGGCGGGCGCTTTCCAAGCCGACCCAGAGCTGGTTGTGGTGCCCCGCCACGGAGGAAATGCGCCTGGCGGGAAAAATCGTGGTGATTGGTTAAAATTGCAACACTGCCCTGAATTCACGACGATTCACTGAAGTTGTGTTGAAGTTGCAAATCGCAACATCGCGAATTCCTGGAGGGTCTGACTATGTAGGTCCAGTGTCCTTCTCTTTTGCTACTGCTACTGTCTTCACCAGCTACTTGCCAACTTTGCCTCAGCATTAGGCAGTGTCTTCACCAGCTACTTGCCAACTTTGCCTCAGCATTAGGCAGGAAATGAAGCTGATGAGAGCCAAAACAATCAGCTGAAAGACGCTAAAGCACTTCTTGGAACTACTGTAAGGGAAATTGACCGATTGCTCTATTTGGGTTTGATATCATGAGTGATCCCTTTCACAGTACACGCAGTCATTTAGTTGTTAGTATAAAAAAAGATGTTGAAATAGGCAGACAGGTTAGTAAAAGTACAATTTCTATTAACTTTTGCAATCCGTAACATTTGATGCGTACGATTCGTGTCAAGCTCAATAAATGTGCAATCATGACGGAGTCGCACAGAAACGACAATAAAAGAAAAGGTGAAGAGTGAAGAGAGCACAAGTGAATGACAGAT
The DNA here is from genome assembly GCF_000972845.2 of Larimichthys crocea. NCBI lineage: Eukaryota > Metazoa > Chordata > Actinopteri > Sciaenidae > Larimichthys > Larimichthys crocea. The sequence continues at coordinate 21,183,548 of NC_040016.1, read as the reverse complement.
GAGAGACTCTGAGAGAAACATACGCAAACACATTTCCACATTAAAAAAAAATGATACGATCGCTCCGTTCCTTCTTGGAATCTCGGCAATAATCACTTCCTCTGACGCCCTTTATTTCTCCTGCGGTCTAAACTGATTCCGCTGCCCTGTTATTTGTCAGCTGTTTAACAGCCGTAATACTCGGCCTGTGCTGGCAGGAAATAGAGACGGACAGAACAGCAAATTATACACGGGGGACGCTCAGCCAAGCTGTCTGATTGTTAGACACATGGCTAATGACGATTGTGATTGTATAGACCTCCATGTTTCGTGTTGACTGAAAAAGAAATGCTAGGTTTCCTGCACATATTTCTTCTGGTCTTTACTTCAGCAGCATTTAGAGGGAGGTCTTTTAAACATAAATGGAGGTAGCAAATGTATAATTCATTTGATCTTTAAATAGTTTCACTGCTATGAAGCCAATCCATACAAAGAAAACACCAAATACTTTTATCAAAATGTCTCAGAAGTTTTTCTTTTATTTTTTTTTGTATTGTTGATCACACAGAGAATGAGAAATGTCATAATTAATGAGTGAAGAATGTTCTTGAAAGTACCTTTCAGTTTAAAATAGAGCTCACACTGCACGCTGGACTCTTAACTCTATCCGCTTGGAGCAAAACCTGGTACCTGGTTCCAGTGGGAGATGAACAAGTCACAGGGTAAGAATAAAATGAGGTTAAAAAGATAATATGAGCGTACAACTTTAATATGTAGGAACATCGTTACAAAGAAGAATACCAAGTTACAAGTGTTTTAGTCGGAAGGTCAGAGATCCTCAGGTGGTCCAAGGTCTGAAAAAAACAGTGAAAGAAATGCATATTTATACAGATCCTGCATAGTGGAAGTTCAGTTATCACATCATGAGGGATCTGATCCATACCTACAGTATGAAGGTTATCACCAAAAACTCCTCAAAGAAACTGAGCTGCAAGACGAGACAACTGCTGTCACTTTTCTAAAAGGAAAATACAAAATACAGTCTAGTTCAACAGTGTAATGAATACATTCTGTCACCACAGGTAAGACGTCAGTTGATGTTCCACTGATTGGTCGGGGTGGATTGTCAGCAGCGTCACACAGAGGAGTCATCTCATTGTCTGAGCTTTGAAGTAGGACTCGCTTTTGCTGTGACAAAATCATGAACAATCATGCTCCTTTTGTTCCTGCGTTTGTGTTGTGTTGAAGATAATATCAAGGTAATTTCATGCAACCTCACTATGACGATCAGCTGAAAATCCCACCAACACTGACTGCACACTCTCTGCAGTGCGAAACAAAATCAAGAGAAGCGCCTGGTACCAGAAACGAGTTGAGTCGAGCCGTATCATTCGGTGTAAATGCTTTTGTTTGTTTTATTTTTAAACTGACATTTGAACTTTTAAACTATTAAATGTTTGGTGGGAACCGACTGCAGGCAGCGTGTTGATATATTTCCAGAACAAAGATCACATCAGGGAGAAACAAACATTTGCATTCACGAGCACTTGATGTGAGAGATGTGCCGTGTTAATGTCATCCATCAACCTTCCTCACACAGCCTGTCTGTCCGTATTATTCTCCAGTGCTGTAGGTAATGACCTGTGCCTGTCTGTTAATGATCCAAGTGTTCATCTGTGCTTCATTGTTTCTGCCTATCACAGGTAAAACTAAGTCTGCTGTAGCTTAATTGACCAATTTTGCATTGATGCACTGTGTTTTGCATCTATACAGTACGCATATGAAACTATCTTCAAAATGTTTACACATGCAAAAACAAAAAGATTGTAAAAATGCACTTTAATATATAAAAATCAATAAATAATTTCACAGAATTAAAGTTAAATGCATTCTTATTGATATTAACCACGTACATTTACATTAAATATTAGTCTTTTCAAATAATACAACAGTGTTTACCTACCTGTCCCTATTTTATAACACATCCTTTGTTACTTCCTTCCTCTTCCCCTCCTCCTGACACTTCTTCACACATCATTAAAGTGAAGGGTGGATGGCAGGAATGAAAGATAAATAGGTGGAAGGATGAGAGAAGACAAACAAACACAAGCCAGTGAACACGCCTCCTCCAGCCTGTCTTGTCTATCATGCAGCAGGTGGAATCTTTGTGTGTGTGTGTTAATGTGAAGATGTGTGTATGTGTGCATATATATTTGCTGAAGTGTTTGCATACTCCGTGTTTGAATGTGGAGTTATTTATATTTTTTTGATTTGTGGCTTCTTCAGTCATAAATCCAAAATCAATACATGAATCAACTATTAGTCATAATGATGCAGACAAAGTCACCGAGCTGCTACAGCCTCGTAGACACTCTGAACTAAGTCCATTGAACAAATCACTGACTGACCAAAAACAGACGATACAAAGACAAAAAAATAAAATAAAATAAAAAGTCTTAAAGTTCATCCTAAGTTCAAGTCTTTGAAAAACAAAATCAAATCAGAAATCGTGGTATAATAGTGGACTGGAGAGTTTAACAGTCACCAACTTAATGCAATCAAGTCTGCATTGTTACGAGAATTTTATTTATTTTTTTGGCCTTTATGCTTTTAATGATAGTACAGCTGAAGATAGACAGGAAGCAGAGAGAGGGGAAGTGACACGCAGTAAATGGCCATTCGATGCAGGATTCAAACCAGGGCCAGCTGCAGCGAGGACTACAGCCTCCACACACGGGGTGGCCACTTAACCCACTACGCTACCAATTGCCCCGTTACAAGAATTTTTAAAGAAAAACCCTTGAATAAGGAGGACTGGATTCAAAGTATCAAATTTTAAGCTGAATTTATTATTCTTATATAAGAAGGAGCGTTTAACAGTGCAACATACAAAAGGGGTTACAGAGAAACGGCTCCTCGAGGAGCTCTAACAGTTGGTTCTTATACAATTTTCTTAAAATGGGCTGTCTCGGACACCTCCCACCTGATAATTTCCTTTTTTGGTTTTCTGCTTAGTAATCAACATTATGTTTCTTGTCCAAAATGACACTTCCTTTAACCCGTCTCTCTTGTCCTTGAACTATTTTTATGATTCTCTCTCCCTGCCAGCCTCAGTAAACTCAGGCCAGATAAGGGAAGTGGATGAGACATGGAAAAAACAGAAAACACACACACATATGAGTAAAAACATCTGCACCCCAGTATATTCCTATTTTTTATAACATGTATAACATCTAAAAAACATGAGGATTTATGTCCAAGTAAGTCTTTATAACTTGGCGTTGGCTCTTCCATATCCAGCAAATTGTATTAATTTCTTCTCAAGCCTGTTAGAGTCTAACAATGAGGAAAACTGAATGAGGAACGCTATAAATCTCTGACTGTCGTTTGTAACTGTCGTTTACAAAGCACTGGATGCATTTCAGTCCTATCGGTCATTGTATAGGAGATATTTTATCACGTATAGGAACAAAACTTTTGAAATCTATTTCAAAAAAATGCTCCGCGCTCTCCCGATAAAGGGAGGCTTCAGTCAGTGGCAGCTTTATCTCAAAGTCTCCAAGTGTCTCTGAAGTCCACATCCTGATAACCAAAGAGCAACTGATTCAGCACTGTAGTGAGGAGGAAAAAAAAGGACATTTCAGGTTTCAAATGAATAATTAATCATGACCGTCTACGTTCACGTCCTTCTGGTGTGTGACTGACAATCTGACGACAACACACACGGAGCCGAGTGGCATCAAGCTCTGAAATTAGTTTAGCCGTCAAAACTTTCATATTTGTATGAACAGTGATGAGATGGAGTTGATAGAGAATCCAGAAACTTGTGACTGTGGAATAAGATAAGAGTTTTATCTCTTCATTCCTTCTCATCTTCTCTTTTTCCTCCATATACTCTCAAATAGTGGACTTTATTTACAACTTACCAGCCCTGATGTAACATAAGCTTATATCAGAGACAAATCATTCCTGTTTTTAGTTTTAGTTATCATATTTCAGTAAAAAAAAGCCTGCATTGGTGGCAGTTTGGATTCATACGCAGATGTTTTACATTAAAAAACCAACAGCACTTTAAAGCCCATGACCCTTCCCATCACTACAGGAGGCTTTTAATGTGAAATGCAGGAAGTGTTGAACATCAGTGAGGGGGTTAGTCATCAAACGAGCACATGTCAGCACACATGAACGGAAGTATTTATTATATAGTATGTTTTCGCTGTGTTTATTGGGACAGCAGTTTTTACGATCCTCCCTCACCTTCGACTGTTTTTTGTTTCTTCCCTTTTTATTTCCTTTTGCTCAGTTCCTCCTACATATATTATTTTCTATTATATTATATTTTCCATCTGCTTTCTCTCTCCTCCTTTACTATTTGTGTCTATTGTCACTCTCCCTCCATGCTTCCTAACAGCGCGCTCTCTGACTGAAAACACCACACAGGCAACCGGTTTGCCTGCAGGGTGGCAACATATTACTATATTCACCGAGTTTCTGTGTGTGAGAGTGTGTGTGTGTGTGTGTGTGTGTAGGCCTTCAGGGCAGTAGTGATAATACAAGGCAAACAGCGTCCGTTATTGCTGTATGAAACCTTTTGACACATGGGAGGGAACACACGCTGGCTTCATGCTGAGCTGTTATATGACTTTACACACACACACACTCACACACTGAAGAAGTCGTTTTCCCTCTAACACAGATTGTTCCATTTACACTGACACACACATTCCCACACATTTGCGTCACGCTGTGCTTTTGTATAAAATATAAACTGGTAATTACCGACGGGCCTCCCGTCGTTGCTTGTGTTTGTTCCGTTTCCACTCTGAACTGCAGAGCGCCGCGGCACCAGGTCTAAAATCTAATGAACACAGACACGCACAGCGGTAGGTAACACGTTTCATATTTGTGGATAGTTATTACTGTGCAATTAGTTCACACAGAAGCTGAGTTAAATTGTATTTGGACTAAACAGAAGGATGTTTGTGGCAGTGATCTCACTAAAAAACCAAAAAATGTATCTAAGGAAATTTGAAAGTTTCCCGTTCACACATTTAATTAGAGGTGAATGATTTCAGTAAAAACCAATTATTATTTCAACTGTTTATTGTTGATAAATTAAACTTCAGGCTTGTAGTTGTCACCATGTAATGAGACATGTCCGCACAAAACCTGCTTGTTGTCATGGTCCTCTGTTCGAAGCAGTCAGTCAGAAGATTTTTGACAGTTATTCCAATATTATATTCTAATATATAATATCGATAAGGGACATTAAATGTACTGATAAGCTATTAATTTGGCCATCCATCCATTTTCCATATTCACTTATCATTGGGGTCGCAGGGGTCTTGATCAAATCCCAGCTGGAGTCGGCACTTCATCACAGGGCTGACACAGAGACTGTTCACATAGTCTCCTATGGGCAGTTTAGGATCACCAGTTACCGTGTTATCCTGCAAACTCAGCAGCCGGGGTTCAAACCGAGAACCTTCTGTTGTGATACGACATCCCCAATTCAGCCAGATGTGGTAAAATTAACTGTAACGTGCGGCCAGGAGGTAGGACTGTGTGTGTGTGTGTGCAGGGCCGGTCTTAGCTATGGGCAATGTGGGTGGCCGCCCAGGGCGCATTCTCTGTGGGGGGCGCACGACCGCCCGAAAACGAAAAAAAAAAAACTCGCGAATTTTCGATACCGCTCATTAAGTTAGCTCTCTACTCTTTCCCTGCAGGTGACCGGTGAGCTCTGATTCCCCCATGCCAGGAGTCCGATAAACTGTTTGGGTTTTGTTATTTTAGTTTTGGTTCGGAGGTTCCCTGGTAGTCCTGTTTTCGGTCTTTTCATTTAGGTAGTGGGTTGTAGGCAGGTTTAGTTTGGCGGTGGACGCTGGGTGCGACTGCCGTTGGCTGGCTCAGTGTTCTCTCTTTTGTTTGTTTGTTTTGACCAGGAACCTCCAACCCTTTTGTTTGGAATTATTTCGTTTGTTTGAATTAATAAAAATTATTATTGTTTTGTCTTCATGTTTTCTTTCCATATGTTTTGGGCCT
>NC_040016.1:21134961-21177484 GCF_000972845.2 Larimichthys crocea | reverse complement strand
AAAAACAGACGATACAAAGACAAAAAAATAAAATAAAATAAAAAGTCTTAAAGTTCATCCTAAGTTCAAGTCTTTGAAAAACAAAATCAAATCAGAAATCGTGGTATAATAGTGGACTGGAGAGTTTAACAGTCACCAACTTAATGCAATCAAGTCTGCATTGTTACGAGAATTTTATTTATTTTTTTGGCCTTTATGCTTTTATGATGGTTCAGCTGAAGATAGACAGGAAGCAGGGGAGAGAGGGGGGTGACACGCAGTGAATGGGCATTCGATGCGATTCAAACCAGGGCCAGCTGCAGCGAGGACTACAGCCTCCACACACGGGGTGGCCACTTAACCCACTACGCTACCAATTGCCCCGTTACAAGAATTTTAAGAAAAACCCTTGAATAAGGAGGACTGGATTCAAGTATCAAATTTAAGTGAATTTTTTATTCTTATATAGAAGGAGCGTTTAACAGTGCAACATACAAAAGGGGTTACAGAGAAAAGGCTCCTCGAGGAGCTCTAACAGTTGGTTCTTATACAATTTTCTTAAAATGGGCTGTCTCGGACACCTCCCACCTGTAATTTCCTTTTTTGGTTTTGCTTGTAAATCAACTTATGTTTCTTGTCCAAAATGCACTTCCTTTAACCCGTCTCTCTTGTCCTTGAACTATTTTATAATATCTCTCCCTGCCAGCCTCAGTAAACACAGCCAGATAAGGGAAGTGACGAGACATGGAAAAAACAGAAAACACACACACATATAAGTAAAAACTCTGCACCCCGTATTCTCTTTTTATAACATGCATAACATCTAAAAAACTGAGGATTTATGTCCAAGTAAGTCTTTATAACTTGGCGTTGGCTCTTCCGTATCCAGCAAATTGTATTAATTTCTTCTCAAGCCTGTTAGAGTCTAACAATGAGGAAAACTGAATGAGGAACGCTATAAATCTCTGACTGTCGTCTGTCATTTGAATCAGTAACTGTCGGTTACAAAGCACTGGATGCATTCTCGTCCTATCGGTCATTGTATAGGAGATATTTTATCACGGTATAGGAACAAAACTTTTGAAATCTATTTCAAAAAAATGCTCCGCGCCTCTCGGTAAAGGGAGGCTTCAGTCAGTGGCAGCTTTATCTCAAAGTCTCCAAGTGTCTCTGAAGTCACATCTGATAACCAAAGAGCAACTGATTCAGCACTGTAGTGAGGGAAAAAAAAGGACATTTCAGGTTTCAAATGAATAATTAATCATGACCGTCTACGTTCACGTCCTTCTGGTGTGTAACTGACAATCTGACGACAACACACACGGAGCCGAGTGGCATCAAGCTCTGAAATTAGTTCAGTCGTCAAAACTTTCATATTTGTATGAACAGTGATGAGATGGAGTTGATACAGAATCCAGAAAATTGTGACTGGGATAAGATAAGAGTTTTATCTCTTCATGCCTCCTCCTTCTCATCTTTCCTCTTATGATACTCTCAAATAGTGGACTTTATTTACAACTTACCATGTAACATAAGCTTATATCAGAGACAAATCATTCCTGTTTTTAGTTTTAGTTATCATATTTCAGTAAAAAAAAAGCCTGCATTGGTGGCGTTTGGTCTCTACGCAGATGTTTTACATTAAAAAACCAACAGCACTTTAAGCCCTGACCCTTCCCATCACTACAGGAGGCTTTTAATGTGAAATGCAGGAAGTGTTGAACATCAGTGAGGGGGTTAGTCACAAACGAGCCATGTCAGCACACATGAACGGAAGTATTTATTATATCGATGTTTTCGCTGTGTTTATTTGGGACAGCAGTTTTTACGATCCTCCCTCACCTTCGACTGTTTTTTGTTTCTTCCCTTTTATTCCTTTGCTCAGTTCCTCCTACATTTATATTTTTATATATTTATATTTCCTCCTTGCTTTCTCTCTCCTCCCTTACTTTTGTGTCTATTGTCACTCTCCTCCCATGCTTCCAACAGCGCCTCTCTGACTGAACACCACACAGGCAACCGGTCTGCTGCAGGGTGGCAACATATTACTTATTCACCGAGTTTCTGTGTGTGTGTGTGTGTGTGTGTGTGTGTGTGTGTAGGCCTTAAGGGCATAGTGATAATACAAGGCAAACAGCGTCCGTTATTGCTGTATGAAACCTTTTGACACATGGGAGGGAACACACGCTGGCTTCATGCTGAGCTGTTATATGACTTTACACACACACACACACTCACACACTGAAAAAGTCGTTTTCCCTCTAACACAGATTGTTCCATTTACACTGACACACACATTCCCCCACATTTGCGTCACGCTGTGCTTTTGTATAAAAATAAACTGGTAATTACCGACGGGCCTCCCGTCGTTGCTTGTGTTTGTTCCGTTTCCACTCTGAACCGCAGAGCGCCGCGGCACCAGGTCTAAAATCTAATGAACACAGACACGCACAGCGGTAGTAACACGTTTCATATTTGTGGATAGTTATTACTGTGCAATTAGTTCACACAGAAGCTGAGTTAAAATTGTATTTGGACTAAACAGAAGGATGTTTGTGGCAGTGCATCTCAAAACAATGTATCTAAGGAAATTTGAAAGTTTCCCGTTCACACATTTAATTAGAGGTGAATGTTCAGGAAAACAAATTATTATTCAACTGTTTTTTGTTGATAAATTAAACTTCAGGCTTGTAGTTGTCACCATTTAATGAACATGTCCGCACAAAACCTGCTTGTGTCAAGTCCTTTGTTCGAAGCAGTCGTCAGAAGATTTTTTTACAGTTATTCCAATATTATATTCTAATAAATAATATCGATAGGGACATTAAATGTACTGATAAGCTATAATGCCTCCATCCATTTTCCATATTCACTTATCATTGGGGTCGGGGTCTTGATCAAATCCCACTGAGTCGGCACTTCATCACAGGGCTGACACAGAGACTGTTCACATAGTCTCCTATGGGCAGTTTAGGATGGATCCCAGTTAAGGCCCACTCACACCGGAGGCGTTACGGTGTGTCGCGGGTCAACCGTATAGCAAATAGCCGCCAGCCTAGTCAATGCAGGAGCACTCACAATGGCGCGGTCTCAGCAGCGGTCTCAGAAGCGTCTCCCCGCCGCCCATTGCGCAACTTTCCGTTCCTTTCTCTTTTTGACGCGAGCCGCCTGCTAAACCTCGTAAATTTCAACAGAAAGCACTGCGCCACCAGACAGGAAATCCTACACCGAAAATCCACATAATAAACTTCTGCCCCCTTTCAAAATTAATAAAACACAATACAGTTCATGTAGCTTTTACAACTTCACATCAACGTGACTTCCTGGACGGTGGCCACCAGGTGATCAAAGATCGATCCAAATGGTCTCAACATGAAACAACGAGAGACTATTGTTGAAGTGGACATTTCACACAATACATTTATGACACAGCCAGATGCTTTTTTATAATCTCCTCCATGTCAGAGAAGCAAAAGTCCAGCTGTTTGTTGTTGTGTTTTTTTATACAGAAGTTTACGGCGGGGTTCTCGACGTAACGTCCAGTTTCTCCGCGTTATCGTCGTTATCTTCACGTACGAATACGGCCGGGGCCTTGCTACGCTCCCGTAACGCGGACTGACAACAGCGTCCATGTGGTAGTGACGCCTGGGCAAAGGACGCGGCAGCTAAAACGGCGGCGCAGCCGTGGCACCGCTGCTGTTGTAACGCCTCCTGGTGTGAGTCCCGTGTTATCCTGCATGTCTTTTGGACTGTGGGAGAGGAAGCCGGAAAAGAGAAATACAAAACTCAGCAGCGGGTCGGAACTGAGAACCTTCTTGCTGTGATACGGACATGCGCCAATTCAGCCAGATGTGGGGCTAAAATAACTGTTTACGTGCGGCCAGGAGGTAGTGACTGTGTGTGTGTGTGTGTGTGTTTGTTTCTCCCTCCCTCTCTCTCTCAGCACAGAGGAGACCTCAGGTGAGACTTTTTGTCTCGTCAGCTTGAGCTGACTTAAGGAGGTGTCTCTCTCTCTCTACTCTTTCCCTGCAGGTGACCTGGTGAGGAGGTTGAGGCTCCGGTTCCCTCATGCCAGGAGTCCGTTAAACTGTTTGGGTTTTGTTATTTTAGTTTTGGTTCGGAGGTTCCCTGGTAGTCCTGTTTTCGGTCTTTTCATTTAGGTAGTGGGTTGTAGGCAGGTTTAGTTTGGCGGTGGACGCTGGGTGCGACTGCCGTTGGCTGGCTCAGTGTTCTCTCTTTTGTTTGTTTGTTTTGACCAGGAACCTCCAACCCTTTTGTTTGGAATTATTTCGTTTGTTTGAATTAATAAAAATTATTATTGTTTTGTCTTCATGTTTTCTTTCCATATGTTTTGGGCCTTGCGAGCCCTTGAGGTCTGTAACATTAGCAAACCTCCTGAGAATCAATGTAACTTCATTAAAAGTCACATGAGGTGACGTCAATAACTGGACCGAGGACCCGTCATGATGCTGTCGACAGCACTACACCTCGAGCATCACACTTAACTACAGCTGAGTGAATTTGCCAGTTCCACCTGTCGGCAAATAAAACGTTAACCTCCTGCAGCTCAGCATCGTTAATTATGTACGTTGTGATTAAAATCAGAGATGCTGAGATCTGAAAATTGCACCCTTTCAAAAAACACATTTTGCTCCTACAGCACCCACACACACCAAAGTTGTTCTTGCTCAGACACTTTGAAAGCAGCAGAGCTAAAGAAAAACTCTTCAAGGTAAAGAACAGACTCGCGTCACTATTGTAACTGTGTCTGAAGGGGAGTGTGTGTGTGTGTGTGTGTGTGTGTGTGTGTGTGTGTGTGTGCACCCTCCAGATGGACCTGAACATAGTGTGGCAGGTGTTCCTGCCAGAGGCGTTGGGTGAGAAGGACAGATCGTAACAGCTTTCACACAAACACCCTGAAACCTGCTCACATAATTCAAGGCCATGTAAGGTTTCCAGGCATCTGCTGCCTTTGTGTGTGTGTGTGTCGTATGTGTTTGATATGTACTTGTGAAACCGACTTCATAGCTGTGTTGCCAACTTGCAGACCTTCTTGCTAGATTTAGCAGCATGTTAGACTTTAGATCAGATTGTAATTCATTCCCGTGCATGCTGCTCAGAGTGTTGGGCTCTCGCCGGGGTCCCTCGCTCTCCTTTTACGCTGAGCACAGGTGTTTGTAGGTGGCATGTGGGGAAGGCAGGAGGACGCTCCTCACCAGGGGGTTTAGAGTTTCTAAGGTAACACCGATGCTCTCACAGTGAAACTTTTTGAACTTGCACTTTTGCACTTTTTTTTGCACTTTTAGAAGCACAGGGAAGTGGTGTACTACACAGACCCTCCAGGAATTTGCAACTTCAGTGAATCCCCGTGAATTCAGGGTGGTGTTGCAATTTTAACCAATCACCGTGATTTTTCCGCAACTTCCGCACAGTCTGCCCGGGGGATTTAACTCGGCGGGTCAGGGACGGCCGCACGGTGCGGGAGGATCCCCTTGCGGGACCTCTCCCCGGCGCTGGCTGGCCCCCACTGGGCACGGTGCGCCGCAACCGGCTTGGGGGCGAAGGTGGCTTGCAGCTCCGGCCACGAGCTTTACAGCACCCGCCCGCCCGGATCTCGCCGCTTCCCGGGGGCCATGGACTTAGTGCTCGCTGCGCCCTCTCCGGGGCCCCCTCGCCCCTGGCACGACTGTCGAATCGCAACTTATCGCAACTTTCACTTCCTCCTGCAACAAAATCGCAACAAAAATGTAAAAAGCACCGCAACTTTCACCGCAATTTTTTTTGAAAACCTCATGCAACATCAGGCATTTTAGGCCGCAACTATTTCAAAAAAGGCCCGTGAAATCCTGGTCGGACTGACTACAGGATATGTCTGGATTAGGATCTAATCTTCTATCTTGTATCTTGTAAGTAAAATTTGTGCTTTGTTTCCGGGTTTTTCCACACACTGTTAAAAAAAGATGATACTAAAACGGTCAAATTGTCAACTTTTTGTCAATTAGTCAACTGTTAGCATCGCCCACCAACCCAACAAACAAACAAACAAAAGAAATGAACGAAACAACAAAAAACATCAAATTAAATTAAAGTATTAGAATTCAAATGAATGTCAAAAAAAATTATTTTACGAAATCTACGGAAATATTCAGTTTTTTTGTACAGAAATTAGAAATAGCTGTAATTTGTCATCATTGGCATCATAGTTGAAATAAGAGTGGCTGTTAACAGAAAATGTAATTTACATAAGTTTAATTTAACAGAAAAATGGAACATTACTGTAAAATCTTTTCAGTGTAGTTTCTAGGCTAAATAGTTTGTACTTTATAATTGAGTTTTTTTACTTTAAATATACAATGTCCCTGTAGTGAGTTTGTGATTATCCGGCTAAGCATTTCTCTCTCTCTCTACCTTCTCTACAAACTCAGACAGCAGTCGTGTTTCAGGGCTTTATAATGAAAGCAGCACGTCAAACAGCCTCAGCCTCAGTGTCTGTGCTGTGTGGGTCACCTTTTCAGCAGCACTCAAGAGACCGACAAATGATCGCTGTAGTCCCATTCAGATACAGTCATGTTGCCTCTCGCTTCACTCTATTAATGTTATTCAGAATAGAAGCTTGTTATGTAACAAAAAAGTACTACAGTGCTCGCAGGATATTTGGCACATGGTGGACAAGAGGGAGCAGTGGCGACGGTGAGTTGAAAAAGTAATGACACAAAGGAGGAATGTTCTGTTTTCTCACAGGCTGCGTCATATTTTATTTAGCCACCAGCATTTCATGTTTGTTCTGTGACCATGTACAGAAACAATCAAATCAAATCAGAGTTTCTTTGTATATCTTAAAGTCACAAAGTACATTTTCCTCTGAGGGCTTTACAATCTGTACAGGGAGTGACACCCTCTGTCCTTAGACCCTCGGTTCGAGTGAGGAAAAACTTGCCCACAAAAAAAAAAAAAGGTGGAAGAAACCTCAGGAAGAGCCACAGAGGAGGGATCCCTCTCCCAGGACGGACAGACGTGCAATGGATGTCACGTGTACAGGACAAATCAACACAAACATGTTGTACAATTACAATGAATGATAAAATGATTACAGTAGCAGATATGGTAGTAATAATGACAGTAATAACATGTGTAGTGGACGTCGTGCAGGATCACAACAGCAGCCACGATCCACGAGAACCTGCTGGATGACAGAAACAGAAACTCCGGAGAAGTTTGGTTAGTAACATGCATTAATGAGACATGAATGTTTACAGATGGAGAGAGAGAGAGAGAGATGAAGTCCCCCAGCAGTCTAATCCTATGGCAGCATAACTAAGGGATGACCTGAGCCAGCCCTAACTATAGGCTTTATCAAAAAGGAAAGTCTTAAGTCTATTCTTAAAGGTGTTGACCGTGTCTGCCTCCCGAACCCAGAAAGGTAGTTTGTTCCACAGAAGAGGAGCCTGATAGCTGAAAGCTCTGGCTCCCAATCTACTTTTGGAAACTATAGGAACCACAAGGAACCCAGCGTCCTGAGAGCGCAGTGTTCTAGAGGGGTAGTAAGGTACTATGAGCTCTTTTAGATACGATGGTGCCTGACCATGAAGAGCTTTGTAAGTAAGGAGAAGAATTTTAAATTCTATTCTAGATTTAAGTAGCCAATGCAAGGAAACCAAAATGGGAGAGATGTGATCTCTGATCTTGGTTCCTGTCAGAACATGTGCAGCAGCATTCTGAATTAACTAGCTGACTTTGAACACTGAAGAAAACATCTAAACAAAATGGTTACGAGGCAAGAGGCATTTTTTAAACCTAATTTCTTAATGAATGTATTGATATGTGTCACATATTGGCTGAACATGAGTCTGAAAAGGGGGATGTGACACAAAATGGTTAAAGTTGAAAGTCAGCCATTTAACCTCGTTACCATTAGTCAAATTTCAATTTACTCCTACATAACAATGCAATGAAAAATGTGCATCGTGTCTGCATGTGTGTTCACCCAACTGTTGGAACTCGTGCCTGCTTTCGCTTGGTTTGTATCTCAGCTGCCGTTTGTAATCCTTCAAAGCCTCGTCAGTCCCGGACGCTGAACCAAATGTGATGTGACACTTTAATAATCAGCCAAAGAGCGCAGCGTGGGTATGCCAAAAGGATTAATGTTACACCACATATGTCAATACACACAGTTGTGATGACTTACACATAAGCAGGGAACGCACTGAGTGTAGGTGGCTAATTGTGACGGGGCTTACAGGGCTTAGGAATGGCAGAGAAGGAAAACAAGACAAGGGGTCCAGATTATGCTGGCTTGTGTACAGAATGCACTGAACGCATATCACATCAACTCTTTAAAGATGAGGCCCTGAACTCTTCCGGAGAGCTTTATGAAGCTTGGAGACGCCCACCTATGCATAGATTAGAGGCCAGAGAATGTACAGTATGTTAACACTGTGCATTCTTTGTGATAATTTGTGGTTTTCTGTGGGAATTAATAAAACCCCTGGACACATACGCATACTGTATATACATGCACGATCCAGGGGTTTTTAGAAAAGAAGCGAACATGATGTTTTGTTACATCATGTATGTATGCAGGACAGACAGAAGCTTTGGATAAATGAAGCTTCTTTCTGTTTTGACGATCTCTGTCATGTCTCTGAACTGAGTCAGACTGACGCACTGTAACAGTAAATTCAATGTCTTTGTTTCAATCACTGGAGACGCACAACCTCCCCCCTTCTTCACATAGGACACCAGCTCATTTTTGTTTTTGTAAATCGTGATGCCTAGACTCAACTGTGCACCTAAATACAAGATCCTGCAGGATGCTTCAGGTGTAAAACACATCAACGGGGGGTCGGCGCCGATACTTGCAACAGACAAAAGGGTGTGGAAACATTTCCTGAAGGGCAGACTAAGTGATGTGAAAGGAGTCGCCCCTCAGGTATAAATATCTAGGTGTCCCCATGTTCGGGGTCCTTTCTCCATCTTTGACCACTTGCTTGTTGAACTGACCTTTTCTTTGCAAAGAAAATAAAACCCTGTCGGCCGGCAGAAGTCTCTATTTCATTCTTCACCAGCAGCAGAGAAATTTCCGCAGCAGCACGCATGTCGGTGTCAGATCTTCATTGTCCTTTAGCTCAAGTTTTGGTCTCCACCAACTCTCCACTCCACCAAAAATCTGGCTGTTTAGCTGCTGGGCAGGTGGTGTAAGTGGCTTTTAAAGCTTCTTCTCTGTGATAAATAGCAACAAATAAATATCCTTGAAAGAACAATAATAAGTCTATATATAAATATCTATCTACCAGCTACCTGCTGCCCAAAACAACATTAAAGTGCTGAGAGTGAACCGATTGTAATGTTGTTATAAAAATATCAGTCATAGCTATTTTGCACAAAATTCTTCTCATGCTCAATCTTGTACTCAGCGTGCAGCACACTGTGACAATGCAGACGACTGAAAAGAAACATCAAAACGTTCTGAACAAAAAGCAGCACAAGCACTCGTGATGTTCATGGAACAGGGCAGGAAATACATAGAAGCATTTTAGGCTAAAATAATCCCAAAGTGCACTTCAACAAGAGCCAAAAGAACTTAGTTTTGTTGTCTGTTGAATGTAATCTTCGTAGTAATGTAGAGCTTACTGGAAGGTTTTTTTGAGCGTTCATGTCCGGAATTATTTTCTTTCTCAAGGTATGAGGCGATGTAATCAGTGCCAGGATGAGTAAAATGATCTTGTGTCATTGCTGAAAGGAAGAAAAAAGGCGGCGAAACGTCTGAATAAATTGTTTTTGTTATTAAATAGAGTTGTTTTTTTTTCTCCACTTCCTCACAGGTGGCCAGGGCAACCTAGTTTTCCGAGTTCATCTCCCTCTAAATGAATTAAGCCATGCTTTTTTTTTTTTTTTTTTTTCTATTCTAATTGAAATGAATCCTCCAGGCTCCGTTTTTTTTATGGAGTAGCAGCAGATGTTAATTTAAATCAGTCTATAAAAGGCTGAAAAGAGGGAGGGAGATGTCCCTGAGAGATCGGAGAAACAGGTTGTGTGCGTGTGTGTGTGTGTGTGTGTGTGTGTGTGTGTGTGTGTGTGTGTGCTTTGAGGGGTGCTGTGGGCGGAAAAGATTGATTGTATCTTCACATTTGCTATATTTATGTTGTTTTAATGCCACCTGAAATTAAATTTCAGACTAATGAAAGAAAAATAAAAAACAAGTTTCCAATTTAGCAGATCTGTACCTGGATAACATTTGGATCATGGTACCCAAAGCATTGCAAAGTGACATTTGACATCTGCTGTACTGAACATTTATTGAATTCAATGAGATATTAAAGTTTGGAAATCAGTTTTTTTTCATGTGTTGTGACACAGAAAGGTAAATATGCCCATCAGAGAGAGTTTTGCGTAACTCTTACTAAGATAAATCCAATGGTAGAGCAAGAGGACAATGACATATAAAAGAACTGGAGAGCTTCTTGACACTGATAATAACAAGGTGGTGCTCTTTGGTGGAGGACATGAGCAAAGAAACCAAGGCACTCATTGTTAGAAAAAGTAAAAGTTCTAAAGGTAGAACATGGTTACAGACTGTAACTGAAAAAGGCTGAAGGCCACTTTTCCTAATAGTGATGATTTTTTTTTCAAGCTAGAACAAGAGGTGTCATGGTTACGCTTGCTTTGCTCTAACAAGACGCACCTGTCTCTTACCCAGCAATCACTCGTACTATAAAAGCCTGGTCGAGACACCACTCTGGGGCCAGGTTGTCCTTGTTGCAGTCGGTGACGTGTTGTGGCTTAATCTTAATCTTTGGCACCTTTTCAGCGTCTTGTGATTTATCAGTGTGTGTTTTTTTTTCTTCCTTCTTTGTTCGTTGTTGTGGCTCATTCAAGTGTTTTTTTTTTCCTTGCAGTTCTCTCCTGTGTGTGGTGGAGAAATTGCTGAAGTCAAAGGTCAATGGTGAGGTCAGGAAGGAAGAAAGTGTTCAAGAGCCTCTGGTGCCAAGGAGAATTAGAGACACTCTCAAAGTTCATCAGAAGTGCCTGAGTCGGTCTCACATTCTGCCCAACTCATCCTGGTGGATCGACTTTAAACCCCAAGATAACACCACAAATACTACACGCCCAGAATTAGTCACAGAGAATGTCTTTACCCATGGAGGTGTTATTGTCAGCATATTCTAGTCTGGAGACACAGATGTCTGTTTACGCAGATTGGACCGTCAACAACAAGCTATCTATTATGTCTATGAAGGCAGCAACAGGTCTCTGTGACCCTGGACACCACAGTGTTGAGATAGACTGGCACCTACTGTTCCCAACCAAAGCCAAACAACTAATACTGCTGAGGACCTCAAGGCCCACACGGGACCTCGTGTAACCTAAGGATTGAAACAAGCATAACAAGTGTACTTCGCTTTGTTCAGCCAGTGTTCTCCAACGAATCCTCAGATTACATAACTTCACCCGCCACGCCAGCCAGCCAGCCTTCAGCCATCACCACCACCACCTACTTTTTTATATGTTCATTCTTAAAATACATTTCTCTGCATCTTGGGTCCAAGCACAAAACCAAACCAGATATAAACATGTTTGTATTCAGAACTAGCACCCAAGTGGCCGTTCGAGGAACTTTTGCTTCGGTCGTCATCCACAAACATTTCTTGAAATAAGTTTCCTGAAATAAGATGCGTGGTAAGAGTTGACATGTCATGTCAACGTGAAAACGATCTTGTTATAGCATGAACAGGATCTCATTAAAACAGGAAACCTTGCACTTTTTTTTCCCCCTCATGTTTCTCATTATGAGCAGTGCAGCAGGACGCCTGCTGGAAATGTTTCTCCTTTATCCGTGATATCCACTAAAGCTTCACTTTAAGGTCATCTGTCTATTTTCTTAGCAATAATCTCTGGCTGTCTGAAGAATATCTACACCGTTCGGCTCTCCCGTCTCATATCTCATATTGCCTTGCATTAAATGTTATTAATGAAAAAAATAATAATGTCTCTCTGCATGTGTGTGAATGTGTTTCTGTAGGTGCAGTGGGAGACTACAGCGTGTATGCACGTTAATCAAATAAATGGCCCAATAACACCGGTATGTGTTCCTTCCCTTGTGATGAAAGCATAATGCAGCAGTAATGGACACTGTTAACTTTCTATAATATCTGCTGCCCTCCAGACCTACATGCACAGATAATGTACAAGTGGGCAAACACACACACACACGCACACACACTCACACACACCACTTTGTCTTGATTCCAGACACCCTCGTACCATCCACTCGTAGGTTCTTGTGTCCAAAAAGTCTCCCGCTGTCCACACGTGTGGCCTTGAACAGTCTGTCGAGTTGCTCGTCTGTTCCGCCATTTGGAGCGCCGCTTGTGTCTGAAATCTTTAGTGTCTGGTGTGGGCTAGTGTCACACACACACACACACACACATGCACACACACATGCACAAACACAGATTTAACTACACTGTGGCCCAGGGACACACATGCTCGAACCACATGCGCTCGTTTCTACAAAGGGCTCAGTGTCTATCTGTTAATTTGAGCTCTGTGTCATCATCATGTCAACACGGGCAGCAGCACAGACAGTGAGTGTGTGTGTGTGTGTGTGTGTGTGTGTGCATCATCCAAACGGCTCAACATGCAGCAAATGTGTGTGTGTGTCCCTCCACTGTGTCAACAGGCTTCATAGTGCAATAACGAGCACAATTTCTGTCCATATAACTGCGGCCTCTGCGCCACCCTGTTGGCGGACTGTTGAGCTCTATGGTAGTTTTCTCTCGCTCATGCTGACAAACATGTCCTGTATTCACCCACCTGCAGTCACTTTTTAGTGCTCGAGCCAGAAACCAGTTCAACAAGAATCATTTTATTTTTTCTTTCTTCTTCCTTTGGTTCATTTGACAAGATGACAGCATGCCATTTGACCCAAAAACTAAACATAAGGCTGCAGCACTCTTACAGAACATCTCTGGGGTATTAAGCCTCATACAGACAGATAGCTGGCCATTACATGACACAGCATTTCAACATTTCAATTTCAAAGCTGTGCCAGTATTTTTTATTTTTTATTTTTTTGCACAGCAGTGACCGAGAGCTTTGAATGGAGCGTCTTACAGCTTTTTCCAGTTTCTAACACTCTGAAATGACATGGATAGCACAAATATTTAAACTGACACACAGGGAGCGAAAACCTCGTCTCAAATCTCCAAAACTTTAAACACATTTTCTGCTTCACACACATTTTGCAATTGGAAATGGCACTTTTTAAGTTCTCTGCATAAGACACAACGTGTTTGCCATTTAAAATGACATTACATGAGCTCATTGGCCACTATAATTGCCACCTGGCCAAACAGGCGTTATGTAACTGTTAACACTTCAATCAGAAAGTAAGGAATAAGCACAGGGGAGCATCTTTTTTTCTTTTACAACAACAATGGAAGACATTGCTGAGGGGGAGGAAGAGTGAGAGTGGGGGTAGAGCAGGGTTTTCTAATTATTTTGCTTTCCTCTTTATTTATTTATTTATTTATTTTTTTAATTTTTTCTGCAATTGTGTTTTTCAGCTCACTGCTCTGTGAGCATATTTTAGTTCACTCCAATGTAAATATATCTGCTGTGCATACGTTGCACTGACTTGTTTGGTGAAAAAAAAATACAAATATTTCAATAGCACATGTGTGTGAATCTGCAAATATTTCTGTGCATGTGAACAATCTGAAGAATTCTTCACAGTTTGAACTATGTTAGTATTAAGGCAAAGCACACTAAAGATGAAAGTGCTTTTCATTATGCCCAACAGTGTGTAGTTGGTTAGACAGAAATCAGTAATATGAATGAAGTGTGTGCCATCTGGTACAAAAGTTTGACTTTGGTTGCAGTGCTTTATTTTGCGGGATATATGAGGTGTTTTGCAGTTTGGGTGTGTGGTTTTATTTATTTTGATTTAATTTAAGACCTGTCTGTCTTATCTATAGTAAGACTTCATGTCAAGGGTGCACCTCATATGCTACTAATCCATGATTTGAGATTTAACTGGTGACCTTTTTAATTATGTCTTCTTGTTGCCGCCTCTACTTTTGGTTGTCTGACTCGAGAACTGCCGCCGCTTAAGGTTCAGAAAGGGTCAGGCCATGATTTATTAGATTTAGATGCTGGTACATAAAATAAACCATATAAGAACACAACAGTTAGATTATGATTAGATTCGGTCCATGAATCCACCTGGATAGCCTCAGTTTCAGTGATGTTGATTGACATTGATTGTCTGATTGGAGGCCACAGCAACCTTTGCCACTGAATGTGCCTTAATGCTTATCTCAATGAACCTCTCTAATGGTAGTGGTTCTCTTTTGCTGCTCTACTTCAAAGTCAGGTAGAGTTAGAGATGGAAACACGGCATGTGAGGTTAACAAATATTCATTTTCTCTTGTAGAAAAAAGTTTGACTAACCAGGGATGAGTGCAATGTTATCAACACTGATAAGAAAGACTGCCAAACAATAAGACCCAGGTTGAAAGAAATTGAATTTTCCCCTTTAATAAAGTGGAAAGGATTTTTTAAGCCCTGCAAACAGCAGTTGAGATGTGGCCCTCACTCCCAGCTTATTACCTTCATTTCCTCATCTTGTAACACGGGAGACGGTGGATCCAAGCCAGGAAATGAGAGGTCATCACATACCTCTACTTCACCTCATCACCTTCACCTGGCACCATGCTTCTAAAGTGAGCGGTTTGAATCATGTCTGTACAAATATTTCCACCCCAAATTGGACGGAAGGACACTTTATCAGTCTGTCCGTCCTCCTGCTTCTTCCAGTCCTACCTTCCTTTTTTTTCCAACCCTCTGGTTGCTTTTGTAGCGCAGACATCAGACAGGCGGTCGGGTGGCTGGAGAGAGGTGCCGTCCACCTGGATCGGTGCCCAATGACAGTTTAATGCCAGCCAAGATTCTGTCAGATCGAGTCGAGTGTGTGTGTGTATTTATATATCCATGCCAAAGAGAAAGATTGACAGGCATGGGCGAGAGAGACCTCTGACAGCGACCTGACACCACTCATTAATCTGAACAACACACACACACACACACACACACACACACACACACAGCCTCAGTGGTATCGTGTTAATGTTTTTTATTTTTTTCTTCATAACCTTTTCGAAAGCTGCCAAATCCTCATTGTCCCGCAAAGACCTGCTGAACCAGTGTGTGTGTGTGTGTGTGCGTGGCCTGTCAGCAGTGTGAATGTGTGATATCATGTGTGTTCATTACTGATGGCCTGTGTGGCGCATTAAGGTTTCCTGTGTGTGTGCTGGAGAACTCGAGTAATTGCTTGTTCTCGGTAATTGCTTGTCGTTTAGTTTTTCTCTGCTGTTGTTCGGAATGAAGTACAAGGTCTGAGGGCCCGGGAAATTGCCAAATTAAAAAACAAGACACAGAATAGTTACACACAGACTTCACTTTATAATATCTGTCTAATTGGAAACTGTTGTTTGACAAGGCCATTACCATAGCATTATCATTTCCTACCTGCTTTTGTCTCTGCAAAGAAATCTTAATCTTGTCATCCACATTCTGCCTAAATCGACTTCATTTTAATTATTATTTTCTAACCTGTTCTCCTCATCTCTCAGCTTCTGCCAACCTCAGGCTGCTACAGTGGATCAGCAGAGTCTGGAGTCCAGTTGAGCTACGATCCAGAATGGTTGGTGCTGTGTCACAGATCCTGCAGGACGTTCTAAAACCTTCTTAGAAGATTCATATTAGAGGCTGCACACACAGCTGGACTGGACAGGACTTGTGGGAAGGGACAAGGATGAGAGAAGTGTATGCTCGACAACAAGAAAGACAAAATCACCACCAGGGTTTCAGTGAGTTGAAATCGTTTCTGTTAAATTTGCGTGTGATTTAATCGCACGGGCACTAAGGCTCAAGGGTTTGAGCATTTTCAAATCACCCTGTTGTTATGCTAATCATATTCTGTTATGAGTTATGGGATTTTCACTTTTTTTTAAAAAGGCAGCTGAATTTTGGGAATCAATATTTGGTCATCGATATTGCTTTTAAAAAACGGATCTCCTGGTGGTCATCTGGACAGTTAAAAAACTGCTTGAGGTTCCCATCATATCTATGCTGATACCGCAGGTCATACTTCATACAGATGAAGTATTAGAGAACCTGAATTTTTGGATGGGAGGGTTGTGGGTCAGCCTACACCATGTTTGAGTGACAGGGCCAGATAAGCTGCCAGGGACAGCTCCATAGGCGGAGGGTAAATCCACCAGTAGCAACACGGTAACATGGCCACATGTTGGGGTAAAGTCCAAGAGAGCTCAGAGAACGAACCCCTAAACATCCATGTGGTCTGCCAAGTCACCAGCAGGAACTTTGACCAAAAGCTCTTTGCCGTCAGACCTAGATGAATTTGGGTCCTTTGTCTTGGAGAGGAGAGGTCCTGCTGTGAGACGGTAGCTTGTCCACAGTGCATTCACCACCTAGTAGTGGTGCTACATGACAAGTTGTGAAGCAAAAAGGATTTCAGATGAGGGAGGCACATCTCTGAAAGATGTTCACCAAAGTCAGCAGAGGCTGGGTTCTGCTCAAGGTTTCTGCCTATGAACGTTCTTCCTTGCCACTGTCAACAAGTGCCAGCTCATGTTTGGTCTCTGTAAATTATATTATAAAGGGTTTGATCAGGACCAAAGTGAGCAGGATTCATCTTTGGTACCGATGAATGTCAGTCGACAAGTGGTGAGCTGTCCAACAGCTAAACACACACACTGACAGACATTACCATCCATAGTTACCCATAGTGTGAGAAAAACATAAACTGTGCAACATGTGATACAGCTAAGTGTTGGTTAGGATCCATAAAAACATGTTTAAGGGGGTTGTCCACTAATCACAGGGTAGGTTAAAAGGTCCACAGGTCCTCCTGCCTGCAAGTGTCCTTGGGCAAAAACATGAACCCCATGTTTGCTCCCGATCATTCAGCCAGCACCCTGTATGGCAACTCCCTGCCATGTGTACATGGGTGAATATGAGGCAAATTGCAAATCTTATGGATTTAATCCAGACAGCTCATGTTACAAAACTGGCTGTGTATATGCATCCAAATCTTTCTCTGACTATGAAAAGGCACACCATCAGAGCAGCCAATGTCAGACTAAAGTACACACACACACACACACACAGTTGCAAGAACACAAAATACAAATCCCACATTCACCTGAGATTTAGACACTATTATGTGCACACACACGGGCAAACACACAGGCGCACACTGTGAGTGGTGGGGTGCTTCATTAGTCCTGGTTAATAAAGTGTAAAGGATTTTCATTAGTGCTGACGAGCCAGCTGGCTGAGGACAGAGCTGACTGACAAGAGGTCAGAGAGGAGGATGAGGTGGAGGGATGATAGAGGGATGGAGGGACGAGAGGAGAAAAAGAGACACATTTAAGTCAAGTTTATTTATAGGGTAGAAAAGGACGTATGGTTTACAAAAACCAAACACTGACAGAAAAGCACTGAAGAGGTGATGAGAACAAACTAGAAAATTCCTGCAGAGTGACGAGTGGGCTGTTGCCGGGGGTCTGTATTCAAAAAGCACAGCTCAAATTGTCATTTTTAAAGCATTAGCCGCTAATGTTAGCAATTAACATGTCTTTACTACAATGAGCAAAGTCTTATTTTGAAGGGACTCTTATTTTGAAAATAGCCACTCCCCCCTCTCCTCCTTCAGGCAGGCTTGAGGTTGCCAAGCAACCAGGACCAACTGCCGGCCCTAATCAGCAGAGCAGTTACTGCACCTGTTAGAATGTCAGTTGGAAATGCTGACAGAGAGAGAGAGAAAATGCTGAGACCACCCCTCGAACAGGAAGGATTTCTGGCCAAACCGTATTTCCAATCATTGAACCGAAATCACTGGGAGCATCCTGAGCCCTTCCTGAACGTCTACATAGTTATTTTGTGTTGATAAAGTGAAGAAATGTGACCTTTAGAGCGATTCAAAGAAGCGTTACTTCTGCTTTCCTCCAGAAATGTTCCCGCCTTTTTAACATGGCAGTCTATGAGGCTGTGGATGGGTGTTGGTGGCGCATCTTTGTGTGTTACGCCAAAACTATAAGACTGACAGCTTTAGCAGACGAATGTGAGTGAGAAGACAAATTTTCCTACGTTTCTATGTATAAATCATGTCTGTAGCTGGGCATTTGAGGCCACGGTAATCGAATATGTTTTATTTTTTCACTGATTTTTCTCTCTGCTCCTCACTCTAGCTGATGATGCAATACACACCCATTATAAACCCAGAAATTTGAGTAAAAACCTGCTCAACTTTAAGCCTTAATAGTTTAAAAAAAAACGGTAAAAGCTGTCGATGAGTGAAGTGAATCACTGAAGAGAAGGCAAGAGTACCTACATTTTAAAGCTTAAATGAAGTCTCTCGGTGAAAGTATGCCAGAGCAGTTCATTGTTGAAAATGTCTCCCAATTTGATTTTTTTTCGGGCTTCCCCATTCATTCCTATGTGAAATTTTTCGCAGTTTTTCCTGAATAAATTGTGAAAAACTCGCAAATCTTGTAGAAAACTAATAGCACGGAAACGCGCAGAAGAACAATAGTTGAATCGTATCATGGGCCCTCGTCACTAATGATGGAAGGACAAAAAGAATAAACGTGTGGAAGGAATTGAGAGAAAAGTTTGAAAGAAGAAGACAGAGAAAGAATGAGGAAGGAGACAAAGGTGAATGTTAAAATGATGGTTGGAAATGGCGGAAAAGAAACACAAGTGGAGAAAAGACAGAGAAGATAGAGAGATGAGAAAGATGAAGGAAGGAGTAACAAGAAGAAAGAGGAGACGGACTAAGAGAGGGAAGGAGAATCACACAGAGGAAAAAAAGCACTCAGAGTGACGGAGGGAGGGTTGGAAAGGACGGCAATAAAAAGACAGGAATAAGAGAGAGAGATGACTGAGGGGAGGAGGTTTATGATTTATGGGAAAGAGGGGAGCCAATGAGCTTGAATCAGTTAGATGTAAGAAGAGGAAGGTGGGATCAAGTCGGGGGAGGTAGAAGCAGAGTAAGAGGTTGAATGAGGGAAGGATGTTTGAGAGGAGGAGGCGGAGGAGGAGGAGGAGGATGTTGCGAAGGAGAAATCTGTTAAGTGTTTTGGGATAAGGGGATGGATGGATGGAGGGAGAGGGAATAGCTAAAGAGGGCAGATGAAAGTGGCACAGAGAGAGACAGAGAGCTGCAGGTGAAGTCAAGTCAGCTTTATTTAAAGAATGAGTCACAAAGCGGGACAGAAGTCTGTTTTTTAAAACCCAGATTTCCAGACCAACACTGCTTTTTGTCTTTGGTACAAGACACTCATTGATTGTGGTGATTAATAAAGGTTTCATCTAGGCCAGCAAGTATTTTTTTTTACTACTTGTCCAACATTTCAGGTTCAGAACACTAATGTCCAGTTTTATCCTCTCCACCTCTCTAAACCCACCTGGTCATGGCAGATCCGTCCAGCACGAGCTGGGTTCTGCTGAGGTTTCTGCCTCTTAAAGGAAGCTTTGCCAAGTTCTCGTCCATGGATCAAGAATTGTTGGGTCTCTGAATAACTTCGGTTATGATTTGGCACTACATAAATTTAATTAAATAAGTAGAATATGAATACAAGGCCACTATTATGAAAACAATGTTGTCTCTGTTATCCATGAAGCAATTCTATTTTCTGCTGAGCCTTGCATGGGGGCCACTCACCTAACACACCTCACACTGTTCTCATAAATGAACATGAACGCTCTGCCATTTTAATAATAACCCATTTGCAGCCAAGTGAAAGAGCTGTGTTCATTTCATGTTAACTTTTGAATATGACACACACAATGCCCTGCGGGAGCTGACTCAGGGCAGACTCGGTGCATTAACATGAAGCGGGTGAAAAAAAGAAACATTTTTCTTCATTTTTAAATCACCACATTTTCTGTTATTTTAACTCAACCGTTAAACCTTTCATAAACCTAACCAGTGTGTTTTAGTGCCTGGTGGTAGGTGGTAACCAAACTGCCAAACTCAAATTGTTTCTTCTTTATTTTGAAAGTCTAACCTAATGTTGCATATCTATTATTTCTGAGTTCGCTTCAGAGCTCTGCCCGTCCCCAGAAGACACAACCTTTTTTGCACCAGGGACCGGTTTCATGTACGTCAATATTTTAAGTGTAGTGGATAAACATGACAAAATAAAATGATATGACTGGCATAAAAACAAATATGAAGTACGTAAAAAAGGTTGAATTAGTCAGAGTCCTGAGCTTGTTTGCAACGAGCTGGTCCCATCGGAGTGAGACACTCGAAGTGTGTTCCTTATGTCTAGTCTACTCCATAATTTTGTTTTGGAGTAACGTATCACGTGAGCAGCTCAAGCATCTTGACATGTCTTGACGCGTGTCAAGAGGCACGGACCCACAGATGGATGTATCCGGTCATTATTCAAAATAAAATCAATAAAATGTTTTGTATACTCTCTTTCTCTGTGGCCCAGTAGCAAATGACCCACCTGTAGCGGTCTGCAGCCCGATGGTTGGTGACCGCTGGTTCAAAGGATAGGTCTACCTGCAGCGTCTGTGACTTTTCACTCATTACAGGAAAAGCCAATATTCTTATTACAAGTTAATCAGCATAAATTAACTGGTTTTGTCTCTTAGGCACTTCGAAGTGACACAATAATGACAAACCACACTTCTGTTCTTCTGGTCTTGGCTAAACTTTTGCCTGCTATGCTCCTTTTTGAGGGTACATCAGTAAACTGTCTGCTCCAGTCAACCATTAGTGTGCTAAATTATTTAGAAATACATCATATTTGGATCCACATAATGATATTTTGGGACAAACTAGTGTCTATTTCCAGTTGTAGCTTCAACTAAATTTCTTCTTTTTTTTTAAATTACTTTCATAATAATAATAATCTCATCATTCTGGTCATGTCCACTTACACTGGTAAATTAAGTAGGTTAAACTTAAAAGCCAGTGAAAGGAGAGCGGAGATAAACAAAGAAGACAGAAGGACACATTTGTGTCTTTGTCATTAAGAGGTGACACTGTGCTGCTGGCCCAGACACACTAGGAGATATAAAGGAGTGTGTGTGTGTGTGTGTGTGTGTGTGTGTGTGTGTGTGTGTGTGTGTCATTGAATATAACAGCGTGTCCTTCCAGATCCAGACAGGACACAGTTTGACCAAAGTCACCTCGTCATGACAAACAGCTTTCAGACAGCCCTGTGTGTATTTGTGCGTGTGCACGTCCATGTGCACTTATCAGTGTTTGCGTGAGTTTATGCAGAGATGCGTGTTGTTTATTAAAACCGTGCACGTCAAACCTTTTCACTGGCACAAGCTGGAATCCCCGAGGTTGCAACAGAAGCCGCGCGAAGAGTTAAACGAGGAAACGTAATCAGGAAAAATGAAAACGAAATCAAATAAGTTTGCAGCTGCTGCGGCTTCGCACTCAAATATTGACTCGCGCAAATCTTTTCTGGGACTTCAAATTGAGACGGAGGACGATATAGGAACATTTCCTGTGAGTGTAAATCCTGGCGTGTGAGTTCTCGAGTGATTTGCGGTGAAAACACACTCCCCCTTCCTCCTCCACCACCCTTCACCCTGCCTCCGCCTCTGGCCGTCTCCAACACAGTTTATGGCCCGAGCTCCTCTTTTTTTTATTTTGATCTGTGGAATGAGTTTATCCATATTTAATGATCATCCTAATGAAGCTTTCACCTTGTGTTTGCCTGCTCTCCATTTTCCTCTCTTGCCTCTTGAGCACACACACACTTTGTCTAACAAAAAAAACAAAACAAAAAAAAAAACACATCAGGTTTCTGGGTAAAAGACTGCAGGGACATTAAACCAGAAAATATTATCAGGTATAATTTGTGTGTGAGTTGGTTTGAGTGCACTGCACAGATGTGCCTTTGCATGCCAGTGTGTGTGTGTGTGTTTGTGTGCATGTGGTCCATTACTCCAGGCTAAATGACTAAAGGGCCCCCATGGTGCCCGTTGAGATGCGCGACTAGAATGATGGGTTCCTGGCTCAGATGAAGGGGTCCTTCAGGCAGTGGGCTCGATGACAATGATCTATTACCATGGCAAAGGCCTGTCCCTGCGGTCTGCACACATATACACACACACACATAGAAAAACACACCGATTCTCTGTGTGTTGCTGTCTTGCTTGTTTACACACACTAGATCCCGCTCAGTCCCACACACACACACACACACAGGTCCTTCGCTCATCCATTATTTAACATGGAGAACTCCCATCGAGCAGAGTAGAGGTATGGGGCAGAGTCACTGGGAATGAACACTCTAATTAGAACAGTGAATGGAGAGATTGGCTTTGGAGGGAGAAAGGAAGGAGGGAGTGGAGAGCTGTGATTCATTCGTCTGAGAGTAAGAGGGAATCGCTTGGAGGGATGATTGTGAGGAGAGAGCACAGAAACAGAGAGCTATAGCCTGAGTGAGGGTGGGAGAGATGTTCTGAAGGAAATGTTATGAGCCTGATTGATTCATTCTGACTTGGCTGGCAGCAGCAGCAGTTGGATGGTGGTGGTGTCTCAGACATAGTAATGAGTTAACAGCAGAGCACCACGACCAACTGCACCGGCACAAATTCCGTTCACACCTTCCACCTCTGACTTCTGGGAACTCGTCACCTCCAATGTTACTGGAGTACCACGAAGAGTACCAAAGTCTGTTGTGGGTCATTCCCAGGGGGAGCAGGAGACCCCCTTCCCCCAGATATCCCCAGGAAGAGGAGGTAGAGATGTAGGATAACTACGTATCCTGTTCCTATACCTACTTCCCTGGTGGTCCTTTCTGGGCATCAATAACGTCTTACCTTAGTTTTATTTATTTTAAACTCCCTTTGTAGTTCCCTGCTGTGGCCTCCAGGACGCCCCTGGCTGTAGCATTAAGACAAACTGTCCCCCTCGGGATGGGAGCAAGCTGCTAACCCAAGTGAAGAAGTTCAGGCGTTCACAAAGCGAGGGTACCCTGGACCGTGAGCTCAACAGACGGGCTGAAGCAGCATCGATTAAGATGCAGACCTTGTATCGGACTGTCTGAATCTTTCAATGTAGCATTCCATCTAAAATGTAACCTTCACCTGGAGTGGTATGATGTGGTGAATAAAAGCTGTCTATAGGCTCATCCTTTTGGGACAGGGTGGACACAGATCAGAGTACAACTTTTGCTCCTATACAGTTACGAGGAGTCAATTGAGGGAGTTTGAGGACCTGATCAGGATGGACAATTGACAGACCGAGAAAATCTGGGAGAAGTTTTGTGAACCACATCGTGTCTTGAAACAACTTTGGGATCCCCAAAAGTGAGCAGAAGGAGAAGAACACCTTCACTGCCATGCCTCCATGATCACGTGTGATCAGGAAAGTTTTCTGCTGCAGTTGTCTCATTAGCTTGAGTGGCAGTGGCCTCATAAGACAAGTTTATGACCTTTGCTTGTTTATAAGTGCTTGCATTATTCATATGTTACCCCGAGAGTGGCCTTTCCCAACAGGCCTATGGTGTAAAGTCACATTTGGTTTGCTTCTTTGCTGTTGTGGTACTTCTTCATTGTTTTTGTGTCTCACTAACTTAACTGACCAACAGAGTCAACAGGAGAGAGCTGCAGCTACACTGTAATGCTTAGTTGTGCAAAATACAAAGTACAAAATCTGTCCAAAGGTGGACGTACAAGATTGTGTCTGACAAAATGCCCATTGAACTTTTTCCAGTTTGTTTCTGTTGGTCTGCTGTGTATCTAACCAAGTCTCCTTTAAAGGGAAGGAATGGTGGAGATGTGGATGTAGTAATGCTGACTGGAGGAGAGGCTCTGTGTTTGTTTTAGTGGCAAAAACAAGAACTTTTAATGGACGTAATTCAATGGTACACAATTGCCTCCAAGGACTACATTGTAGCCTATTTCACGACAACAGGATGTGTTGTGTGAGTGCACTCACTCAATACTGGGCCAAATTCAAAACTTGTTGCTCCCATTAGTCACTTTCACATAAAAAAGTGTGAAAATAAGTCTTTGAATTGAACTGATGGCACGTGTGTGTTTGTGCGTGTGCATGTGGCAGCTTGGGAGAAGGCCCATAACTCCAGGCTAAATGACTCTCGGCCTCAGTCTTGCTTTAGTCTCTCCTCACATTCTTCCCTCGAAGCCATTTCCTCGCAACTCTCCACTTCCCTCTGCTCTTTCTCTCTTGTGCCTGTTGGGATGCCCGACTAGAATGATAGGTTCCTGGCTCAGATGAAGGGGTCCTTCAGGCATTCGGCTGGATGACAATGATCTATTACCATAGGAAAATTTCTTAACCTGCGGCATCCGCTTACACACAAAGACAGAATCAGACACACAGCAGTCCTGACATAAATCTAAATATCTTTAATTTTGTTGACACTGTTTCAGACTGCTGTTTCTTCTGGTGATAATTTCAAATATTTTGTCTTTTTGTCCCTGACACGTACAGTCACTGTTAGTGCTGATGCCATTTTCCACCCATGATCCAATACATCTAGCTCCCAACACATGGCAGTTACGTTTAGAGATGCCAAACTCATATCCAGGCCAGGGACCTGCACCTGTGCCCGGATGAGGGCAGTGTGATCCTAGAGGTTGGGGTTGGGGATACCAATGATTTTGTGAACGCATGAGTACGTTTTTATTGAGGCAGTTAACATGTATAAAGGAATAACAGGGGATTGGGTTGGGCTGTGCTTTTATAGAGCAGTAACAGACATGTGGGGCAATAGAAAGTGCTCAAGTTTGCAGATGACACTGGCCTTTTTAAAGTGATGGCTCACTGGAGTCTGATCTGAAACTAAGCATGGGAGAGTTTCATGGCTTTTGCTGGGAACTTTTGCACTTTTGGAATAAGATTGATTTGTAACAAGACCTCATCAACCCAAGCTTAGTTTAGAGAAGTTTGCACTTTTTCTTTTATGTAACAAATGTTGAAACATATGGAGCTTATTTTAATGTATTTATATAACCAAATGAATAGAAATTAAAGGAGAGAAATCATAAGGGAATTAAAAATGTACAGAGGAGAAAAACTCAGAAGTACCGAGACTGTGTATGTGAGTGCATGTCTGTGTGGAAATGTATAATTTGTGTGGGTCACTATATAATGAATGAGGTCAGCTGATAATGTCGGGAGATGGAGACAGAAGAGGTCAAAGGTTACACTTATACTGTACCTGCCTTGACCCTCTCTCTTGCTCTATGTATGTGTGTGTGTGTGTGTGTGTGTGTGTGTGTGTGTGTGTGTGCGCTATCATACGCAGAGACAGAAAGGTCAGAGGTGACTTTTCCCTGACTCCGAGACATAGTCAAGGAGTGTGTGTGTTTGTGTGCATGCTTAGGTGTTTGTGTGTCCGAGATCTGTAGACTGTATGTATCTGTAGATACATGAATAATTAATGAGTTTCAATCAGCAATGCTGTTTCTGTAACCGTGGAGACAGATACAGGGCAGAAGGAGAAGTTTCTGTGCATGGATGTTTGTTACACGCAACATGTTCAGTCTAGTGGAAAGGAAGAAGAGACAGCACAGGTCACGATCCTCCACCTTGAAGCTGACGCCTTCGAAAAGTTTAGTTCTCTTTTCTCACATGTATTAAATTCTTTATTTGAATCGCCGTTTTACATTAACACTGTCCACAGGTCTCCAACATTCACCACAAACAAACAACAAACAACTGTATGGATCCTTGTTTGGTTTGAATTAAGTCACTTTAAACAAACCACACAGTCTTTTGTGAGTTCCATAAACGCTTGACATGTTTAATGAAACATCTGTTCAGTTGAGCCTACGCAATGTACAGCTGAAAGTTAAAACTCTGAAAAGTTCATGAAACTTTTGCCTCATTAAAGAGAACCCCCTGAGCAGAGGATGGGTGCAAAATCATCAATTACTATACTATTATCAAATTACATCATTACTGTACAATTGATGCTGATGATGGCAAGTCCAGAGAGACGCTCCTGTGACATAGTGGACCTGAAGTACGTTTGAATAAGCTTCAGCTTGGAGAAACTCCTCTCTGCTTCAGCTACTGTCACTGGAAGGGTCATGGCATCAGTGGAAGTCCAAGATGAAGACTCCACATCATCAACCACTGCACCTTTGCCAATCGGTTCGCCCGTCAATCAACCGGAGTCACGTGAGGTCACGTAGACGACTGAACAGATTTTTTTTTTTTTCATTTTTCACATTAACCCAGTTAATTACATGTAGGTATATGGGTCTATGTTAATTCTATGAATAAAATACAATTTATTTGGAAGCAGTTCAGATCAGTCTACCCCCCGCCCCCCTCCACCTTTGACACACACACAACCTGTATGACTCTCGCAGTAAGTTGACGTGACAATGATGGTGCCCACTCCACTAACTTGACGTGGAAATGAGCGGTATAGAAAACTTGCAAGTTTTTTGGGTTTTTTTTTTTTTCGGGGTGCTCGTGCGCCCTCATATAGATTGCGCCCTGGGCGGTCGCCCACATTGCCCATAGCAAAAACCGGCCCTGCATGAGAAGACATTAATTAATTAACGTCTTCACCAGCACGAGGTCCATGCTTAGGCCACGTTGGGAGGTTATGATTGCATAACAGATCTCACAGAAGAAGATCCACATCCAGCTTCATTAATCACGAATGGGGGCTTTAAAAGACTTCCAACTTCTTCTGACTGAAAGGCCGTACACTTGCGGAAAAGAAACGCTGGTGTGAGTTCTTGTCCATGTGCAGACCAGAGAAAAAAAAAACATCTATCTTTTTGCGTATCAAAGGCTCATCCCCTGAGGGCTCTGAAAAGTTTACGCCTTCAGATTTATTTTATTGTTTCATGTTAAAAGGAATATAAAGCTTTATTTATTTCTACACTGTTTGAATTATTTAACAGTACACATTGATGTATTTTTGACATGTCTGACAGTTTTTTTTTTACTACTTTTTTGATCTTTTTTTATTCTGTGGTCTGAAACTGGGGGCTATCAGTGTGTAAAGTTGCCTCGTGCAACTTTTAAGCCAATGGTTTCATTTAATCTGCCACCAGGGAAACGTCATTCATCATAGTAGCCTACCAACAGGGCGATTGCAATTATGCGGCTCTTTGTGCACAATAGCTTTGGGACATAATCACTCTAAGCTCTTGAGGGTAGGTGTCCTCTGCTTCAACAAAGCGGCATCAGCTGCCTGCTGTATTTTAAATTGATTCTGACTTTTTTTCATTTCCCATTCATGGAAACTAAAATAACACCGGGCTTCACGTGTTCTTTGTGTGGTATCCTGGGATGCTGGAGGTCAATCAGAGTTGGTGGGTAACAAGAGAAACTCAGTCTATATAACGAGGTCATACAAAATGCCATCAGACATTAATGGGATTTGTATGAATTTAAATGGCTGTGATTATTTCACAGACAGATAATTTGAATAACGTTTGTCATAACAGCTGCAACAACTACAATGGCAACAATCCTGAAATAGTCAATGATAACTGAGGAGTGATACAGTGCCCAGACGTACATGAGCAAGACAGATGTGGCCTATTTTATGTAATGTAAAAGCACAGAATACGGACATTTCATACAGTGTTTGCACAGACAATACATAGTGTTAGAGTTCGGTGTCTGGGTTGGTGGTGGTGGGGCTGAAGAACATGCAGTCATGGCATTGGTAGAGCAGAGCTTAAACAAGGTTGCCAAACTGGGAGGGTGTGTTTGAATTTCTATTTGGAGTTTGTGAGTATGCAGTGCAGCTCGAGTTGAATTAGCTTGGTGTTGCGCCATTTCATACAAGTCACAGACTTGTAGAGTCGGCGTCATGATGAAGGTTTTGTCTCCACCTCTGTCCATATACAGCAACAGTAACTACAGATACATTACGTGATCTGATAGCTGGCTGGATTGACAGTGCCCTGACATCTTTGATTCACTTGAAAACCTGCAAACTCTCTAAAACACCTCAATGTATTTGTGCACGACTAAAATCAAATGTCCATCCACTGTCCACATTCTCCATTATATCATTAGTAATATATGTAGCACCATGCCAGCATTCACTCCACCAACACATTGTCTCATTTCTTTGTTCTGCATCAGAAGCTTAGATAGCAAAGATAACCATTGCTTGAATTCCTCTTCTCTGCTTTAGTCTTAAGTCTTCTCTAAACCTTCTGGCTAATTATTTTATTAGTTAGACTCTGCAATTCACAGATAAAGTCTGGAAACATTATAGAGTAAAAACTGATTTTATTTATACGTCTTCTCAACTTACTTCAAAACTGAATTCATCAGTTTCTGGCAAGAAAACAGATTACACACTTTTATGTGTGCTCATATCTGTAAAGGCACATTTGGACCCCGAAAGCACAACTCTAAGAGCGGGCAAATAAAATAAAAAAAGTTCAATCTGGCAGGCAGAGGAGATGAAACAAACTTATCCGACAGAGGATCAGGCTAGCAAGCAAGCTGTTCCCAAAGTCAGGCAGGCCATAAGATGAAAAACTCAGACAGGCAGAGAAAATAGTTTAGACCCCTATAGGAGAAGCAGAATCGATGATCTGGTGGGGAATGAATGGAAGTGGGCTGGAGTAATTGTTGCTGGTCTGTTCTATGGGGAACAATTGTATAAGTGAGCAAGGGAGGTCAGGAGATGGTGGGAACATACTGCAGGCCTGGTGGAGTGGCAGGATCTGAAATTATTGCGACAATATCGGTATGACCTTCATAAACCCCAATGAATCCAAATCCTGGTTCATATAGGCATCCTTGGACCAAGCAAGGATCACTTATTTTATTGCTAGTCCAGGAGTTTTGGATTCTTCTAAATACAATTTAGTATCCATCACCCTCTGCTATTTCAAACAAACCCTTTCAAAGCTGCAGTACATGATAAAAACATCCATTTAGCCCTAATAGGACATTTTGCATTGAAAAATAAAAAGCACCAAACTTTCCTTTGAGGTCTAAAAACACTTCTTTGTACATGCTTTCCAACTTTTCTGAAGGTTAAAAACAATTCAGGAAATGTAGTTTTGTTATATTTCCACACATGCATTACACACTCACACACACACGCGCACACACACACACACACACACACACACACACACACTACTGTCACTGTTGGATTCGCCATTATTTTGTTTACCCCGCTGTGTTTTTTCATCATTAAACTGAATATTACATTATCTACCGTACACATGCACAGATTAACAAACACAGTCATGAAAGATTGATTTGCCACTAATTTCAGTTCTACATTAATAAACATTAATAAACAGCTTCGGGAACCTTGAGCTGAAGCCAAGAGGAGTTCGGTAGCTGTGTTCTCTCTGCCTGCAGAGTTTTCCCTGGCAAGGCTTGTTTTGTTCAGCTTCCTTTTGAAAAGATGAATCCCTATAAAAACACACCATACACCTAGTGGAGAAGATAATGAGATAGGAGAGTGCAGTGTGGACTCCCTCTCTCATTTAAATGCTAATCTGCTTTTTTATTTCCTCCTTTTCTCAGGATGACAGTTGGGGTCACTAACTAGGAGGCCGTTTGTATATGTTTTTTTTTAGAGGGGGGTTTCAGATTAGTCCAACTCACTGTGATGACTAACAGAAATGATTGGCTAGAATCAGGGTTGATATAACTCTGAATGATGGAGCAGCAAAGAGAAAAATGTATGGCAATCAAACATGAGTGACTTGTTTATGTGCTTCCAAAGTCTTAAACAGTTCCCGTTGATTACAGCCTTCTTTTCTGAAAACAGTATCCTTGTCGTGAGTTACCCACAGTGAAAATTTGCTTTGTGCTTGAAGTACTTGCCGAACTAAGAACGAATCCATTGAACCTTTTTCAGTTTTTAAAGAATTAGCCACAAGTTTTGTGCTGTTTTTTGGTTGTTTTTTTAAATAATTCTGGATACACACACATTCTGGACTTTTACAATATAGATTCAAAAAAGATAAATGGTAATGCTGCTTTTCATGCTCCAGTATTGTCATTGTGCAGGGCTACGAGACAATTTATGTATTCCTGTGAGATGAAATGAGGAACCTCATGTGACCAATGATTAAATATAATATGATACACAAATGGATGCATATCGGAACCAATCAAGTCAAATGGATCCAATATTTTTTTGTCATCTGTGTAAGTTAAATAGTTTTTTACATTTGTTAAAAGAAAATCAATTTTGGCCACTGTCATGATGAATATGTGAGATCAGAAATGTCACGTGTAGCGACATCCTGTATTACAGCTGCACGGCTATGTGCTCTCAAAGGCATGCTCACAATACAGTACAATGCTACAGTAACATGATGAAACGTCAGTATATAGGCAAAAGTTGTGGAAATATTTCAGTTTTAAATTACAGGTCAAATATGTTAGATAAAGGGAGATCATGTCATGTTTTTTGACAGAGACGTGAATTATTGTTTTGACACAGGAAAAAAAGACACAAAGAAAGACATTTCCTACAATATTCATGTGGAGATAATGTGGTACAGATTAAAGCTTCAGTAAAGAAAAGAGGAAACATTAAAAAAGTTAAATTGAGTTATCCATTTCTCTCAGCTTCTTCTGTGTTTCCGCCTGTCTGAACTCAAGTTTCACGAGACTATCTCAAATGGTGACCTGAGAAACTGTAAGTGCTCATGATTCAGGGATAACATCATAATCAGTGCATGACGTCTGCCTGCTGTCACTGTAATGATCCCAGGCAGGTTTCAGAGAGTTTTGAGAAGAATCCAAGCAGAAATATCAGGAGGGCATTTAATGAGACAGATATTACTTTCAAATTAAAACAGCGGGCGTCTTTGCCTCTGTCTTTTTCCCCCTGCTGCTCTCGCCTGCTTTTGTCTTTGTCATTCTCGCTCCTCTTTTTTCTAGCTATATATCTTTCTCTGGGATGCTGTGTGTCATTTCAATTAAGATACCGAGTAATTAAATCTCTTTTTAATGAAAGCTAACTGCCTGAGTCTGTGCATGCGTCCGTGCACACGGGCGGCGTGTGTGTAAATATGTGTGTGTGCGCCTTGGTAGACACGCTCGCCACGTTTCTTCAATTTTTGCTTGCAGGTGTATACTCAAGCCCATTACGTTAACTGCCTCGTGATCCTCGCACATGTTGATTTGAATGGTGTTTGGCAAACATTTAATGGCAGCAGTGTTATGAAAGGATACACAGTCTGATGATAATCTGATGATAATGGAGCCCTTGTGTTGTATGCTGTGTTTTGAACTGTTTCCTGTGAAGAAGAATTCTAACCAATGTATTGTTTGCTGAATAAACTGAAGTAAGGTTTCTCTTCTATGCAGAGTAAGATGAGAATCTCACATTTGAGTTTAAATAGAGGGACATGGTTAGCCTTGCTTAGCATAAATACTGGAAACAAGCAACATGTTCTCACTCCCAAATCATTACACAGGACAGTTGATTACGTTGCCCTGAGCTTCATTAGTCTGTATGACTTCAAAATCAAGCTTGCTGAGAAACATTTCATACATTTCCACAGTTTGGTTTTGGAATATTTCGTCATTTGGGTTTAAATAAGTAATGCTGACATGTGCTATGCAATGTATAGGTACCATAGGTGTAAGTACTATAACTTAGCATCAACAATACGAGTTAAAAAGAAGTCTGTGTTGATATTTGTTGGTCTTACACAGGATCAGTACATCCCAACCTGCTCCATCCTCTTCGTACTTAATTTAAACTACATCACCTGATGGGTGCATCCAGAAATGACACTACATTGGTACCCACAGCCTAGTTTCAAGCACAGGGCCACTGACCAAGCTGCCAAATTTCATAACTTGGGACTGTAAATGGGCTGAAATGGGAAAAACATTTAGCCAGGTTTTATCCAAGATTAGAAAATACACCTACCAACACTTCTAAAACTCACTAATTAAGTCACTGTATACCATGGAGACCGGTGGAAGAACTCCATGGATGTAACAAAGTAGTATATATAAAGTATTTATAACTAGAAAATTCCTGGAGTGCCGAGTGGGCTGTTGCAGGGGGGTCTGTATTCAAAAAGCACACCTCAAATAGTCATTTTTAACATGTTTATTCATTTAGTCTTTTATTTTGAAGGGACTCTTATTTTGAAAATAGCCCCTCCCCTCTCTCCTCCTTCAGGCAGGCTTGAGGTTGCCAAGCGACCAACTGCCGGCCCTAATCAGCAGAGCAGTTACTGCACCTGTTAGAATGTCAGTTGGAAATGCTGACAGAGAGAGAGAGAAAATGCTGAGACCACCCCTCGAACAGGAAGGATTTCTGGCCAAACCGTATTTCCAATCACTGAACCGAAATCACTGGGAGCATCCTGAGCCCTTCCTGAACGTCTACATAGTTATTTTGTGTTGATAAAGTGAAGAAATGTGACCTTTAGAGCGATTCAAAGAAGCGTTACTTCTGCTTTCCTCCAGAAATGTTCCCGCCTTTTTAACATGGCAGTCTATGGGGCTGTGGATGGGTGTTGGTGGCGCATCTTTGTGTGTTATGCCAAAACTATAAGGCTGACAGCTTTAGCAGACGAATGTGAGTGAGAAGACAAATTTTCCTACGTTTCTATGTATAAATCATGTCTGTAGTGGGGCATTTGAGGCCACGGTAGTCGAATACGTTTTATTTTTTCACTGATTTTTCTCTCTGCTCCTCACTCTAGCTGATGATGTCATCCACTCTAGCTCAAACATTCCGCGCAATACACACCCATTATAAACCCAGAAATTTGAGTAAAAACCTGCTCAACTTTAAGCCTTGATAGTTTAAAAACGGTAAAAGCTGTCGATGAGTGTCGTGAATCCCTGAAGATAAGGGAAGCATACCTCCGTTTTAAAGTTTAAATGAAGTCTCTCTGTGAAAAT
This sequence comes from Larimichthys crocea, assembly GCF_000972845.2. Lineage (NCBI taxonomy): Eukaryota > Metazoa > Chordata > Actinopteri > Sciaenidae > Larimichthys > Larimichthys crocea. Next base: position 21,144,576 of record NC_040016.1, on the reverse strand, counting down.
ATGCCAGAGCAGTTCATTGTTGAAAATGTCTGTTGAAATGTTTTTTTTTTTTTCAGGCTTTCCCATTCATTCCTATGAGAAATTTTTCGCAATTTTCAAAAAACTCTCTTAGATCTCTTAGAAAAGTAATAGCACACCATTCAGAATGAAAACGCACACTTTGATATATAATTTGTTGGGGTCCTCTCACCGCTGTGGGCTGTATTGATGTTCGAAAAAGGGCGAAGGATGAATAATAAAACTGCCAAGAAACAAGCAGAAGATTAAGAGTTGCCTCGTGCCTCGTGTCGTATGCACTCTGCACTAAAAATGTCACTACATGTCAACATATCCTAGAAGTGGCTGACCGGCCTCAGACTCCAGAGGGTCAAACAGTGTCAGTGACGGAGGTGAGAGAAGAAACTTACACTCAGTGTCAGATCTCCATGGAGGTCTTTTTCAACATCCGTTCAACAAATAACACCATTAGCAGACTTATATAGCCAGACAAGACACTTTGATATAACAGGCTGGTAAACAACATGAAATAAACCTCTGATAAGTCCATCTGATGTGCAGTCCATAAGAAAACAGGTAAATTAAAACATGAACAAAGCGAGCTATAGCAGTGAGGCAGAAAAAAGGCAGCGATCAGACCAGCAGGCTGTTTTGCTCCGAGGCAGCAGATGAGCCAGTGGCCAGGGCCTTGAATTGGATGGTTCTGGCTGGCACATCTGCTCGTTGAGATTAAGAACTGTGCCAAGAAGCACCAAAGGCCTGAGATATTCTCAAAGCGACACAGAGCAATCTTTGAAAAAAGCCACGTTACCTGGAGGAACACTGGGATGTTTGTTGTGCTGTCTGGCTCTGCAGTTCACACCTTGCAGATCAGTGAGCTGACACCCCATGGTTACAGAAATGTAGAAACGACAAGCTCCCTATCACACAGCTCTTTTGTTAAAGTTTCTGAAATGACATAATTCATATTCAAACTATTTATACACCAAACAAGAGACTTCCCCTAACTAATATATTTGTGCCTCAAGAGAAAAGAAAAAGACAAAAGAACAAATATGCTTTTGTTTCAGTTCCAAGCAACAATATCATACAAATACAGCTGCAATGGGGAAAATAGCAAATACATTACACAAAAAGAAACAATAACCAATGAATAGTCATGCTACGTTTTTCTCCGTCTTCGAAATAACATGCAACTAATAACAGAGACGATGACTCTGACTGTGATCGCTAAACTGAAGGTGCATGGGTGGTGCAGGGATATAGTGTCTGTCCACTGCAGCAGAGTTTATTGTTTTATGTTTGATTCTTGCCTGAGGCTTTCACTGTGAATCTGTCCAATGAAAAGAAGTCTCTATGTTAAAATAACACTGCCAGGTAGAGTTAAAGGTCCAGTGTGTAACATATAAGAGGATCTATTGGCAGGAATTGAATAAAATATTCATTAGTATGTTTCCATCAGTGTATAATCACCTGAAAATAAGAAACATTATGTTTTCTGTTGTGTTAAAATCAGCCCGTTATATCTACAGTGAGAGCAGGTCCTCTTCCACACCATGTTGAACCACAATCTTTTAGCCCAGAAGAGAGATCAGTTTTATCATATTTGGAAATCATTCATAGTGTTGAATGATTGCTGATGACCAGCTTCATGCTACCTGTTATTATCCAAGATCACCAACGTGACCCAACTAACCCAAAGAGAGACCGGCTAGTCCCCTTTTTATTGGACAAACTGAAATAAAGAACTTCAATCCATCACACAATGATAAAACGATGTCTTGGTGTTCTTCATCTCATCGGTCTGTTTTCCGGCAGCCTCTTTTGCCTCTGCCATCTCCTTCTACCGGCAGCCGTGCCGTGGAGTATCTCCTTTTCTTGTTTCTTTTGTGTGTAATCAAACACAGGAAAATATGAGATTAAACCTGTATCTATGACAACAGCTTTTTTTTGGGGGGGGGGTTGAAATTTCCTTCTTTTGTGCAGTGGAGGGGGCGTGATCTTATTGTTGCCTGTCTCAGATGGTGATGTGGAGTTTTCCTGCAAACTGTTGCCTGTCTCAGATGGTGATGTGGAGTTTTCCTGCAAACTAAGGAAGGATAAAGCACATCCCAATATGCTTTATTTGTCTAAACTGCATGCACTGTGATTCATACTCTACATTTCCTCCTCATGCTTGATCCGTCCTTCTTTCTCTTTTTCTCAATTTTCACTTTTTTTACTTTAAACTCTTTCCTCTCTCTCTCTCTCTGTTGCCACCTCTTGCTTTATCACTTTTTTTTCCCTATCATCCCATCCTCTTTTCACCTTCTGGGCTCAAGAGTTAAGCAAGGAATGATGGAAACTGGCACACCAAGACTTCTGGGTAATGTTGCCAGGGCTTTAGTGCCACTGACTCTACAGCAAAGGCCTCTCTCTTGTGTATATGTGTGTGTGTGTGTGTGTTTGTGTATGTGTGTACCTGGCTCTTAGATAAATCCATCAACACATTTGGCATCAGGTCAAGCCGGAGGATTGTGTGTTCTCCTCTCTCTGTGTGTGTGTGTGTGTGTGTGTGTGTGTGTGTGTGTGTGTGTGTGTGTGTGTTGGGCATCAGTTTAGGCCTTTGTGCTCCCTGGGGGTTCCGAATGAGATGTGGGCACGAGGAGCGAGCATTCCCCCACAGGGCTGCTCATGCCAACACTCCTTCATATGCATGCAATTTGCTCTAAGCCAAATGTGTGTTAGTAAGTGTGCATGTATATATGTGTGTGTGTGTGTGTCTTCACATGTTTCGTTTTTCCATCACCGCTTATCCTTATCAGGGTCACGGGGCTGGAGCCAGCCAGCTGACATTGGGGAAGAGGCGGGGGACACCAAGGACAGATCGCCAATTCGTCACAGGGGTGATACATGGAGACATGCGTTCTACACTGTAACACTAAATCAAATCTACATTTGGGTATTATGTTGTAAAGAAAACAGAAGTGTAGAGAAAGCAAAACGATTCTTCTTAGTAGCCCCCCGTTTGCTTTGACGACAGCTTTGAACACTCTTGGCATTCTCTCAGTCGGCTTCATGAGGTAGTCACCTGCGATGGTTTTCCAACAGTCTCGAAGGAAATCTCGTACATGCCGAGGATTTGTTGGCTGCTTTTGCTTCACTCTGGGGTCCTACTCATCCCAAAGCATGTCCATTAGATTTAGGTTGGGTGGTTGTAGAAGCCTGTTTATTTGATGCAGCGCTCCATCACTCTTCTTCTTGGGCAAGTTGCACATACATAGCCTGGAGATGTGTTTTGGGTCATTGTACTGTTAAAAAAACAAATGCTGGCAAGCATTGGATAAAATGTTGAATTTTGCCAACGGTGTCACCAATAAAGCATCACACCTTCTTGCTCCATGGTGGGAACAACAAATGCAGATACCAGCTGTTCACCTTCTCACAAAGGTGCGGCCGTTGGAGCAGAATATCTGAAAATTGACTGATCAGACACAAGTACAGATTTCCATTGGTCTAATGTCCACTCCTTGTGTTTTTTTGACCAACAGTTCTCTTCTTCTACTTGTTGGTCTCTCTCAGTCGTGGTTTCTTTGCAGCAGTTCAGCCATGAAGGTCTGACAGATGCCTTTGGACAGCTGATGTTGAGATGTGTCCGCTACCTAAACTATGTGAAGCGTACATGTCAGCTCTAATCTGCGTTCCCATTAATGGTGATTTCTTAGGCTGGTAACTGTAATGAACTCGTCCGGTTGAGAGTCAGTTTCATCACTGCGTTTGATGATTTTTGCAACCACACTTGAGACACATTCAAACTTCTTGAACTTTTCTGTACTGAATGACCTTCATGTCTTCAACTGTTGTTTCTCTTTTTACTCTTTTCTCTTGCAGGATTATTGCAGGATAATATATGATAAGATATGATAATACATTATACGTGATTCAACAGGTTGATATCAGTCTTAACTGGTCTAACTGCATTAGCATATGCTTATGAATGTATTTGACTTTACTTTAGCACCCTGCATTGCTACTGCTACAAAACAAATTGTAACATATTGTGGCCATAACAGCTTGATGGCCTTTAAATCTGTTTGAATTGTAAATCAATAAAGCGATGAGCAGGCCCCCTACAACTACAGTCACACTCATGCATTATGTATTCATTTAAAATGTAAAGTGATGTGAAAGTGACCCACAACACTGTGGCTCTCAGGTTCACACGATTCCAACCTACCCTCACATTTGTTGATATAAAGACTCATGCATAAAGCATTTCTTTGGCAGGTTTTTATTGTGTTGTTTTTTTAAAACCGAATTTCTCTCACTTGTAACAGTTTGCTTTACACTTCAGCTGCTGCTTTGCATCAAATAATCCATGGTTTAGTTGAGAGTTCACATGATGTGAACGCAGCCAAATGTTCACTGCTACAGAAACTACTGGCTGAAATCGAATCTGTGAATTTTATTTATCTGTTTAAGTTAAAAAAAACCCCATAAAAGTACCAACTTCAATGTGTGCATTTATGATTTTCTTCAACAGATTTACAGTATGAGAACCGAACTGTCATTTTGGTGTTGGTGGCACGACGGTGCAGCGGTTAGCACTGTCACCTCATTGCAAGGGTACTACTCTGGGTACTCTGTCTTCCTGCCCTTCCTGTCATGACTAAGAAAACTGGTTATGCTTAAGTTGTCTTGTGTCAATGTTGTCTTGTAGTTTCCTGTTTTATTTTGAAATTTTCCCCTCCTCTCGTTTCAGATAACTTGCCCCTTCCCCTGGTGTGTTTCCCACCTGTCTGAGTGTCCTCCCCGCCCTGATTGTTTCCACCTGTTCCCCATTCCCATGTGTATATATTGTCTGCGTCTCCTTTTGTCTGTTGCCAGTTCGTCTTGTCCTTCGTACCTGTGAACCAGCTCCTCGCCACAGTCAAGTCAAGTTCTTTTCTACTTTTGATCCTTGCTCGTGTCTTGTCAGGTTTTTGTACATTTCTTTGCTACTTTGTCAAGTCTTTGTACTTAATAGATAGATTTGTTTTTTGTTGTTATTTAGACTATATAGCGTTTTCCTCCCAGTGAGTGATTTTCTGTTGTACTTTCATAATAAAAGATTTTGTTTATTTCACACTTTGTCTACCGAGTCGAGCGTTTGGGTTCAAGCCGTGACACTTCCTTCCAAAGACCTGCAGGTTTATAGCTTAATCTGTAAATTTGGTGCAAATGTATTGTAAGTTTCCGTCTCAAAGTTTTGTCTTCTTTAATATAAAACACAGGGGTCTTATAAATAACAAATCCCACATTGAAAAACATCCTGTGTCAGTGATGATCTGAACTTAGGTTTTCAGTCCAGCGAGTCCAGCAAGAAAACAAGAGTTTGAGTTAAATGCTAATTTGCTTTTGTATAAAGTTAAGATCATAAAAAAATCATAGAATTATATGTAGAAACATAGTTAATGTGTTTTTCTTCAGTAATAGAAATTTGTGCTCTGCAAAATCTGGTTTGTAACTTTGGCATTTTCTAAATAAGCGCCCGCCTCGCACGACACACAACACTTCCCGCTCCCAATTTAACTCTTCTAATTACATGCCTTTGAAATTTGGATTACACAGCCGCTGCATGGTGTGTGCTTTTGGAAGCGATGCCGGGTAACGCCGTTGGTTCGGGGGCCAGAGAGAGTGCAGAAAACGTAGGCTGGTTCTGGCTGCGAGTGAGAATCCAGTGTGGTTTACCTCTATCTCCCCTCATGCAGGGTTCTGTCTTTCTCTGCCTTGCTGTGTTGTTTTCTTCGGGGGATTTGGAGGTCTCTAACTCTGCCACCCAAATCCATTGTGTTCGCTACATACTCTCCTCCGATCCTCCTATATCTCCTCTCCTCCTCACCTTCTCCTCTTCATCTTTTTTCTCCTCCTGTCAGGTCTTCTCTCCTACCCAGATCTCATCACTGCTTACTTTCTCTCATCTCCTGTCTAATCCTGTTTGTACTATTGCTCTCACCCATTGTTCCTCTCTTACCTGATCACATCTCCCCAAGCGTCTGCATTAAACTCTCATCCTTTCCCTATTCCCTCTTCTACTACTACTTTGACTCAACCTCTACCTGCACTAATCTCCTCCCTTTTCTTCTGTTGCTCTCCTCCCCTAATCATCTTTTTTTTCCAATCTCATCTCTGCACACCATATTCTCCCCTCTTCTACTTTCCAATCTCCTTCCCACCCTTGTTTTCATCCCCTCTTCCCTCCTTATTCCCCTCTCTCACCTCCTCTTCCTCTCTTTCCCAACCAATCCTCCTTATCATCTCCTCCAGAATCCGCCTGAGCCAGTCCCTCCGTCTTCCCAACCCACCGCCGATACCAGCACAGTCATTTAACGTTTCATTGCCACCATATTTAGAGCGCATTTAACAATTTCATGCCGAGGAGATTCTCGTGCACTCGGAGGCAATACGTCTCCCTGTTGTTGGACCCAAAATATTTCTTTTCATGGAGTTTATTAAAACATGAAATTAAAGGCAAGCCAGAAGCCTGTTTTTTTTTGCTTTGTTCTCTGCCACCGTGGGAGATGTTTTTAAAAAAAATAAAAGAAAATGAGACATTTTGCCAAGTGGGATATAGTGCAATTAAAATGAAAAACAAAAAAACAGGGAGCATTAGTTGGTTGAGATGGAGGAGGAGTGCAGAATCAAACAGTATTATCTGTTTATTACAAGGCCCCATTATAGCTCCAGGCTTGAGTGAGCTTCCTCTGCCCACTCGCTGCTATACGTCCAGCTTCTCATAGCGGAGATCCCCGAAGTACAACCCCAGCAAACGCACACACACTCAGAGAGCTCTGCAATGACTCTGGTCGACTGGTCAGGGGATGAGGGGAATGGATGATGATCATAAATACAAAGCCAGAGACTGTTTGTGGAGGTGTGCGTTTTATTAGACAAGTCTGCAATCAGGCGGGAATGAAGGAAATTAAGAAGAAGAAGAAGACTGCTGGTGGATGTTTGTCTGTTTCGAGCCGCCGCTTCTCTGCCGCCTTTCAAAACAGCTTTTTTGAGATTAGCTGCTGCTGCCTCCCGTGGGAGAAAATCTCTGAGGAGCAAAGAAAAAGGGATGGAGTGGGATGAGAGGAAATGAGAGGACAGGAGAGGAGAGAAAATGAAGGCAGAGAGGAAGCAGTTAGAGGACACAGGAGATAAGGAAAGGAAAGGAAGAGGCGATCGAAAGGAGGGAAAGCGAGGGGAAGAAGCGAGGAGCCGAGTGAGGATAGAATAGAAGACAGAATGGAGGAAGGAACCGGGAGAGAGGAAGAAAATGTGAAGAAAGTGGGATGAGATGAGGGCAAAAATACAAAGGGGGAAGGTTTATTTAAGGAGAAAGGGATTTAATTAGGAAGAAGACAAACATGCATAAAAAAGTAGACAAGGAGCAGGAATGTCTTATTATGTCTCTTTCTCATCGTGGTACAAATGATTTCTTTACCCTGTGCGATGCTGGCCTGTCCTAGGTGAAAGAAGAATCTAACTTTTTGTCTTTAATATATTCTATCTTTGATAAAATAGTGGCGTCTGTTCCATCGGGGCAAAACTCAAAAATTTGCTTTGGTCAGATCTGAGCGACCACTTATCAACAAAACCAAATCCCTGCTGACGATAATGACAAGCCGGCCTGTAGTTCAGTGAAGTAAGCCTACGGGTAAGGGAACGGAGACAATGAATTGATGCAGAGGCTTTTTATTGTGATCGCTGACTGATTCATCCTCGTGGTATTAGTCCAGAAATGGATTACGATGTTGATGAAGCGGCTGGCAATGCTAATCTAACATTACTGGGATTGAAGTTTTACTCTTTTATTGTTTTAAAGTTGTTGGCAGGAGTAAAGTGAAGGTGCCATACCATTGGCCCGAAAGCTCATTAGTCCAACAGCCATGGCTCAGAAGGCCCATTCCTCTATAGTTTAGATGACGATGAAAGTCACCTTCCTGTACACCCACATACACTTTGATGTTAAGGAAAAACAGACAGACAGACAGATGGGCTTTTTGGGACTGTTGGGGGTTTCGCAATGATGGGCTGTTCGAATAATATGCAGTGAAAGGAAGCACAGAGACCAACGGGACAAGTGAGCGTCAGAAAAACGGTTTGCACTCGGGAGAGTTGACTGCAAACTAAACCAAACTGGTTGCTGTGCGTTCACACACCACGAAACAGGGAAAGACTCTGTGAGCCTGTGGCTGAAGGTATAAGTCGGAGTGATATCTAGCAGAGACCTTCACACTGATGGAGGTATCTCTGTTTCTGAGTGCAGTTAACAAGGTTGGGCTAGGATATGGTCTGAGCTGGGTTCAGGTTTAGGAAGAGTAAAGAACATTATGAACAGAAATCAGGATCTGCGTGACTGGAAGCAGTGTGTGTGTGTGTGCACATCTTTGATTCCTGTCATTAAATATTAACTCTCATGGTTAATATTTGATAACGTGCCCCACCTCACTCTGTTTTTTTTTTGTTTTTTTTTGAATGAGCTGCACAACTCTGTAATTTTTCCCCTCAACTTTCTCTTTTCTCTTTTCTGTTTCTCGTCGTGTTTTATCATCGTTCTCTGATTTGATCAAACGTTTCTCCGTATTCTGCCACTTTCCGTGTATCTCCCTCTGCTTCCAGTTCCAACTAACCAATGACATCTACAAAGTACAGACTTGTCATGTTACCCAGAGGATGAGTCCTAATGATGGACCATCCATGATGCCCTGACTTTTACTTTTTTTCTTTCAAAGTTTTGATAAAATTGAAATATCTCAACATCTACTGGCCAAGATTGAGTATTGTACTTTTGTTTGCTTGTAGTGTCTCATTCTGTATGCAAAGTAAGGTAAGTACCAGGATTGCAGCAGCACCTGCCCTGACCAACCAATCCCCAGTCTCCAATTGCACGCATCACTATTATTTAAAGTAGAACTCAGAGGGCTGGCATCTACATTTAAAGCACCGCCCTGTCAGGTGGGGCCAGAGGTAGCTTCCCGCCTTTATAGGGACAGGTGAGGGCAATTAAGACCTCTTCGTCTGAGGCCTGGCTGTGTGGCTGTGTGGGTAAGGGAGCCTGAATGAGAAAGATGTGTTATATTGCCTTATGTGCAAACTAATGAGGCCTTTTGTATATTTCGTCATGGTGTGACTGTCCTGAGGTGATCCAGACTGAGCTCTGTGGTCCTGTGCTGAAGAGTTATGTGTTCGTGAACTTTGGAGTTTCATTAAACTGTAAACATATCATTAATATAATATGATCATCTTTTTAGGAAAAGACTCAGCTCTTCCCTGTTTTAAACCAGAGTGGACTGTTGTGTTGCTTTTCAGCTGAGCCCCACATCGACTGAGGTTTAAGGCCAGACTGCTGCTTTGCCTGAGCCAGTTCACCAAGGCTGTTGGCAAATGTGTTTGAGATATACAGTTGAACTACTATGTAGATGGCTGAGGATGGTCTTTCTATATATATTTGATTGCACTGTACTGCCATTTGTGAACCTGAACCAACTGAATCTCCGTGTACTCGTGTCTTTTTGGAGTTTCTGTTTTTTATTTATTTTATTATAGGCAAAGTCAGAGGGATGACCTGTGGGGAGTAGTCGTGAGATATGCACCCCTCCTTGCATGCAG
>NC_040016.1:21102616-21134951 GCF_000972845.2 Larimichthys crocea | reverse complement strand
TGAAATTGAAATATCTTGTACTTTTGTTTGCTTGTAGTGTCTCATTCTGTATGCAAAGTAAGGTGTGTGGTCGCCGGCTCCTGATTGGCCCTAGCTGAAGAAGGCGTGGTCACCTACTCTTCCATTCCTGGAGGCCTGGAGGACCAGGATTGGAGCAGCACCAACCAATCCCCAGTCTCCAATTGCACGCATCACTATTATTTAAAGTAGAACTCAGAGGGCTGGCATCTACATTTAAAGCACCGCCCTGTAAGGTGGAGCCAGAGGTAGCTCCCCGCCTTTATAGGGACAGGTGAGGGCAATTAAGACCTCTTTGTCTGAGGCCTGGTTGTGTGGCTGTGTGGGTAAGGGAGATTGAATGAGAAAGATGTGTTATATTGGAAAACTAATGAGGCCTTTTGTATGTTTCCTCGTGGTGTGACTGTCCTGAGGTGATCCAGATTGAGCTCTGTGGTCCTGTGCTGAAGAGGTATGTGTTCGTGAACTTTAGAGTTTCATTAAACTGTAAACATATCATTAATATAATATGATCATCTTTTTAGGAAAAGACTCAGCTCTTCTCTGTTTTAAACCAGAGTGGAGCCCGGCAACCACATTGACTGAGGTTTACGGCCAGACTGCTGCTTTGCCTGAGCCAGTTCACCAAGGCTGTTGGCAAATGTGTTTGAGATATACAGTTGAACTACTATGTAGATGGCTGAGGATTGTCTTTCTATATATATTTGATTGCACTGTTCTGGCATTTGTGAACCTGAACCAACTGAATCTCAGTGTACTCGTGTCTTTTTGGAGTTTCTTTTATTTATTTATTTTTTTATAGGCAAAGTCAGAGGGATGACCTGCGGGGAGTAGTCGTGAGATATGCACCCCTCCTTGCGTGCAGTGTGGTAGGTGTGAAGTGTCGTGTTCACCTCACTGGTTTGTAGGTTAGCTTGTCTTTGCAGCGATTTGTGTGCACATATGCTGGTTCCTATTGGGCTCTGTGACAGAATCTCCCTGCAGTAAGTACCCTGTCCTGCATATTGTTGTAGCCATTTTATTCTCTAGTATTTCATGTTCACACATAGTCAGACTTTCACCTCTGTACCCTCTGGATGAGAATATTTAGTTTCTGTTTACAAAACCTTTTCTAAAATGATCTGCACACTGTGATGGGAAAAGGCCGGTTACAATGAGAATGAAAGGAGAGGATGTTCTCGGCCACAGTTGTCATTGCTGCAAACAAATATATACCTGGAGCCTCTGACAACCTACATCCCCTCTTGATTCACAAAAATAGAGGTCCTCTGTGTGCGCACACACGTTCTCTCTCTCCTCTATCACCTCTGTTTATGTTCTGTTTCTGTGTGATAACGTGATACGTCGCACTGTTGTGTCAGATGGGAGGGAAACGACAGCTGACACGAACAAGTTGATATGACATAAAGGTAACAGGAGTTGCTGAAAGAGAGACACTACCTCCGCCCCTCTCTCATATCTGACCCAGTTGAAACTGATGTGTAAGGGCTTCACAACAATGAAACACAAACTGAGAACAGGAGAAGGAGGTGGAGGAGGTATCAAAGTAGGGAATGAGGCTGTGTCGGTAGGGGGTTTGAAAGTAATCAAAATTGTAATCTTGCAATCTCTTGCTCTAGATTTTGATCTTTAATTCTGCGTCTTTTCTTTTCATAACCAAAAAGTAACGCCTCGGGCTAGATGCCGTCTGGTTTTTGGTTGCAGCAGCGCCATTGCTGTTTTCGACAGGGATGAAAAAAGCAGGGAATATTTGAGAAGAAACTATTGTTGAAGTGAAACTCGTATTAATCCACCCTGCACTGTGAAACTCTTCTCTCAGCACACGTTTGTCTTTGCTTATTGTTTTCAGTCTATCTCATCTGTCTCCATATCTACTGTTTTAATATTTTTAATAGTGAAGTCCTCTCTTGCTCTTATCTCAGTTTCTTCTGTCTTGGTCAACATAGCCCCGGCAGAGGTCACTGAGGCAGTCAAGAAGCTCCTTGTCAGCAAGGTGCCGGTTGTGGATAAGATACGAGATGCTGAATGCTCTGGACATTTTTGGGATGTTTTGGCTGACAAGCCTCTTCAGTGCTGTGTGGAGGTCAGGGACAGTACCTGTGGAGTGGCAGACCCAGGCGGTGGTTCCCATTTCTGAAAAGGGGCACCTGAGGTGTTGGAGTATCACACGAGATCTGAAGGCGCACCCAGAGACAGGGGAGTAACCAGTTTGGGACCTTTTAGAATTGTCTCTTCTTGACCTTGTCCTGGTGTCTTTATCCTTTGAGTCGAGAGCCAGCTGAAGTAATGATTAGGATGTCTCCTTCTCATTATCTGGGCACATCCACCTGGGAGAAGACCCTAGGGCAGACCCAGAACTCGCTGGGGGGGTGGGGGATTATATATCCCATCTGGCCTGGGGATGCTTCTGGATCCCCCAGAAGGATCTTTGAAAAACATTGCTTAACCTGCTGCCACCATGACCCAATTTCAGATTAGCAAAGGAAAATGGATGGATGGATGGATGGATGGATGGATGGATGGATGATCATCATCCATTCTCAAAATCAGGAATAGAGAATTAATGAAACATCACACAGGATGTCCAAAAACGTTGAGGTAAAAGAAAAGATGAGTGAATATTTTATAATTTTGTGTCTCTCTGGACGAGGACTGTAACGTGTTCTCCTTTAACTTCCCCTTAGAAGCAAGTGTCCTTGAGAAAGACAAGGTGGTCTTAACATTTATTGGTTTGCCAAGTCATTACTAAGATCTGCAAATGTGATGACGTCTCTCAGTCAGGCAGGGCAAGAAACACAAGCAGTTAGTTATTGTTAATAATCCCTCAGTTGGGGGTCATCTGATTGTTTGTGTTCTTTGCCTTATTGGACTTATATATTAACTATTATATCAACAATGTCACAGCATACAGTGACAATGAATTATTATTACCGCAATGATGGGCGACACTATGAAAACCCCCAAATCCTAATCAACCCTTTATAGCCACACTACAGTACACAGATGCACTAGAGAATAAAATATGGATAATGTAATGTAAAAAGACAAATAATAGTCAAATAAACATCCTGTGAGTCAACATCTCCAAACATCTTTATGTCTCCTCTCCCGCACACATGTGCTGCTGCACTTACATCTACCAATAGGGGGCGGCATTGTCACACCCAGCCGCCACTTTCCTCCCCTGACATCTGCTGAGTGCTGAAAGCCAGCACCGAGCGGCTGGACGGCTCAGGCTGATAAGGGAACACATACAGCATCGGTCCAGTCAGAATACACATAAACTGGTTTTAAACGGGATGTAGAGGAAGTGTGGGAGAAAGGAATCAAGAGAGAAGTAAAGTAATGGTGAAGTGGGAGGGCGAGGATTGAAGGGATGTGGTGAGGGAGTGAGATGCTTTTAGGAATTGGTGGAATTAAAAAAGGGAACACGATTGGAAGTTAAAGGGGGATTAAAAAAGGAAGGAAGAGAAAGAAATGAACAATTACAAATCAGGATGAACTCAATTTCCCGTCCTCTTCCTCTCATCTCCATATCCTCTTCTAACTTCCTCTTCCCTCCGCCCTTCTCTTCCTTCTTCCTTCCCTCTGCTCTCATCCCTCCATCTCTCTCTCTCTGTCTCAGGGAGTTGGAGGTAGACAGTAATGAGTGTTGTGACAGATTGCAGGAAGTTATCAGCATCCTCACCCCACCGTCTTAACAGGGGGACAGATCGTGATGTTCCCTTCATCTGGATGGAAGGATGGAAATGGAGCGAAAGGAAAGTGCGGAGAGAGGAAGCTTGCCATTTTCCCTCTGTTTGCTTTTCTTCTTTTACTCTCACCCTCCATCCTGTCTTGTTACTCCATCTTTCCATTTTCTGTGTTTTTTAGTCTTTCTATCTGGCTTGACCCTCTTTTCGTCTTACTCCGGTAATCCTTTGTTTTTCTTTTTACTTCTCTCATCACCCCTTATTTTCCACAATCTCCCTTATTTCTTGTCATCCACTTTTACTTCCGCCACTTTTTTGTTCACCGATTTTCTTTTGGTCCTTCTCCACACATCCTCACCCATCCTCCCATCCTGGTACCTCCCCGTCTCTCTCTCTTCATCTCTCTATCAGGCAGCAGTCAGTAACAGTTGTTGTCCCGGAGGGAAACCAGACGGATGTCAGCCCGGTCACCCAGTTTTCTCCCACTGTATTCACACACCAATAATAGACAACAAGAAGGGGAGGAGGAGTAGGAGGAGGAGGAGGACGAGGACAGAGGAGTGAGATTCAATATTGCTGAAGCAGGAGAGAGAAAGAGAGAGAGGTCAGGACGAGTACAGAGAGAAGATTTTTGTCTGGAAAAAGTGACATGTCGAGTGTGATGGCACTAAATTAAAAGTAAGTGTGACACAGGTTAGAGGGATGCTTTCATCAAAGATATTGTTTCTTCATCTCCTCCCCTGTGGTTCCTGTGATGAGATGGAGGAAACAATGAGACGGGGAAAAAGGTTTTAGGGGAGAGAATTAGCTTTGAAATCCCCATGTATGTTTCCATCATAACAGGCAACTCACTTTGACGCTATGCTTTTATGAGTTGTCTAATTGGTTTGGAAAATCTAAAAAGGTTTTTACAAAATGAAACATTTCCATTTTCTGATAAATGTGGCTGTCAGAAATCGCAAAAGAAATTGACATTGGGTGAAAAAATTAAAGGTAGAGAACAACATCGGATGTTGCACAGGGTAGGGTTGGGTTGGCTTTCGGATTCGCTGGTCCTGTCCTGTCCAACTGATTCGGCATTTGTCATTATGGGGATTTTATAGATACAAGAAGCAGCTCTTAGTGATGAGATTACAATACTCTCAGCAACAACACAGCTGAGCAGATAGTGGTGCAGAGTTAGATGTGTCCTCACTGTAAATTGAGTCGACTAGTTTGCAAAAAAGGTCATAAAACAGTGACCCTATCATCTTCACTTCTCAATATAACCCTGTCCCTGACAACCATTACGGTACTCATGCTTATCGGGCCAGCAAGTACAGTCCAACAGTCAATCAGGCTTCGTTTTGATCCTCTCCCCGTTAAAGTAAATAAACTCAGCTCTTCCTATATTGGTTTCAAATTAAAAGCCCTGCTTAAATAGACTCTTGATTGCTTGACAAGGCTTTTAATGTGAAATCTTTGCAAGAATTTGTGAAAACTTGCAACCCTACTCTCATTGGTGGCTATTAGTAGGTTTAGCCCAACATTAGTACTGACTGATCAGACTTCAGAAAGAGCCTGTATTGGTGTAGTCGTGTTGTTTCAGGTACTGGTGAGACAAAGATGCCAAAATACTGCACAGCAGGATTTTACTGCTTTGGAGTTGAGTCAACATCTGCGTGGTCTTCTCTTCATCAACGCAGCACTCCTGTTCGAATGAATGAAGGTGCTGTGCTTTTTTCATGTTCCTGTACAGACTCAGCCTTAGTTGAAGTGATTCTTAGCTTAAATCTCCAAGTCTCTGGAACTCTTCACACACTCAAGTCTTTAAAAGATCCCCTCACTTGGCCTTTTGATGATAGTGGTGAAGGGCATCGTCTAACATGTCTCCTGGGTTTGAGAACAACAAATTCGGGAGACATTTTCAACAATGAACTGCTCTGGCATACTTTCACCGAGAGACTTCATTTAAACTTTAAAATGTAGGTACTCTTGCCTTCTCTTCAGGGATGCACTTCACTCATCGACAGCTTTTACCGTTTTTAAACTATCAAGGCTTAAAGTTGAGCAGGTTTTTACTAAAATTTCTGGGTTTATAATGGGTGTGTATTGCGCGGAATGTTTGAGCTACAATGGATGACATCATCAGCTAGAGTGAGGAGCAGGGAGAAAAATCAGTGAAAAAATAAAACGTATTCAACTACCGTGGCCTCAAATGCCCCACTACAGACATGATTTATACATAGAAACGTAGGAAAATTTGTCTTCTCACTCACATTCGTCTGCTAAAGCTGTCAGCCTTATAGTTTTGGCGTAACACACAACGATGCACCACCAACACCCATCCACAGCCTCATAGACTGCCATGTTAAAAAGGCGGGAACATTTCTGAAGGAAAGCATAAGTAACGCTTCTTTGAATCGCTCTAAAGGTCACATTTCTTCACTTTATCAACACAAAATAACTATGTAGACGTTCAGGAAGGGCTCAGGATGCTCCCAGTGATTTCGGTTCAATGATTGGAAATACGGTTTGGCCAGAAATCCTTCCTGTTCGAGGGGTGGTCTCAGCATTTTCTCTCTCTCTCTGTCAGCATTTCCAACTGACATTCTAACAGGTGCAGTAACTGCTCTGCTGATCAGGGCTATTTTCAAAATAAGAGACCAGCAACAGCCCACTCGGCACTCTCAAAATTTCTGCGTGAATTTTCTATTTCTATATCATTTGCCAGATAATACCTGAGACATTTTAGTCTGCTAACACACTTTCCACACTATCATACAACCATCATAATTAGTTCTGTAAATATGGAATAAAGCCTATTAGTGTTATGATTGACACTTTTTGCCTGTGTTTCCCATCGTCCACCTGTCCTTTTGTCTGTGCTGCTGGGTTTGGCCTCCATTTTCCCTCTAACCTTCCCATTCACCGCGACACCTGCTTCCAATCATCCAATCAACCTGCGCAGCATAAAGGACCGGCTCAACCTCCAAGCTTCCACCAGATCGTTCAGCCTCCCTCGAGGTGACAAATCCTGTGGTCACTGCAGTGCTTTCTGAATTTTGTTTTGTGACATCTAAACCTCGGTCACCCCGTGCTTCAGGAATCCTGCATGCCATCTCTGCCATGTCCAACCCTGTATTGTGTTCTGCTCAGCTCTGCACCACTTTGTACTACACTCACCCCGGATTCACCCTCCTACCGAGTGTTGTGTTGAAATGATTACATATCCTGGTGTCAATAAACTGTTTACCTGATTCTGGTCTTTTGTCTTGTGTTTGCATCATCAGTTCTGCTGCTGCTCAACATAATAATTATGGAAAGAAGAAAAGGCTGTTCAAGGCTTAAAATCTGAAAACACATAATTATGCATGTTTTTTTTCAATGCTTTTATGCAAATCATAGTGACTGATTCATGATGTATTCTGCCCACCTTTTACAGCATTGATCCTCTGCAAGTTGATAATATTGGATGCTGGTGATTTTTCTTCCACCTTCTAAGTGGAATTTGCGAAACATTTTAAGAAATATCTTCTCGGTCCTGTGCAGATCAGCTTATACGCCTTGCTCACACTTAACATGCTGAATGTATTATCTTTAAATCCCACAACTGTTCATTGATTGCAAATTCGAGAATCTGTTTTACTTAGTTTTATTTTTTTTGTCGCAGACATACGATGCGATGCATGCTCGTTTTCCTCTGTTTGCGCAGCGAGAATGCATGAACTACTCTAGATGTTGTTTTTGCATGAACCTTCCTCTTGTGTTAGGGTCGGCACCGACCCGTTTTAGTTTTTCAAATGTATAAAAGAATCACTTAAAATTTGTTTATTGCATCAACAACAAAATGAAACAACATTATAAACATTATAAAATGCTCTGGTGGAAATGATGTCCTTTGTGGTGTTTGATTGGTTGTTGTTTGTTTGAACTTGTACATCAGTATTTTGTATTATGACCTGTTCTGTGTTTCAATGTGTTTATATTGAAGTTCTATTGCTGACAAAAAATATATATTTTTTGCATTTTCTTGAAGAAAATATATATGGGTTGAAAAAGACCCATAACACCATAGATGTTACTATAGTTATTAATTTTAAAATGAAAAAATAAAGTTAATTCATTTCAGAGATGTGTTCTATACCCCTCAGTAATATTCAGGTAACACAACAACCTTTTATTTATTTATATAATTCTCTTTAAGTTAATTATTCTTTTTTTAATTTAAATCGAGAGGTAAACTGATTTAAAAAAAAAAGGCCCAGAAACCCACACAAAAAATATTAGGCCCAACATCTTCATGGATAAGGAAGCCTAACAAGGTAACCAAGAGATGACAAAAAAATTGAATGATAGGTTTTTGATTTTAGTGTATTTTAAAGCTGATTTAAGACACGGGTTGAAACCGACCCGTTAACACCGGGGATGGTAACAGAAAGCTAACACAGGAGGAAGGTTAAGAGCCATTGGAAGCCAGTCCACCATGTTGAACTGTGATGGGTCTACAGTAGCCTAGAATGGACAAACTATCTTTACAGGGCCTTTCACATTCTTCACATGATTTGATGCCACCACACAATGGACCGTCAATACTTCCTGGACATTCTTCACATTGTTATTACCCTTCTATAAGTGTGAAAAACTTCACTAATGGTGGTGTGTTGGGGAAAAATAGAAGC
Source organism: Larimichthys crocea (assembly GCF_000972845.2). Lineage (NCBI taxonomy): Eukaryota > Metazoa > Chordata > Actinopteri > Sciaenidae > Larimichthys > Larimichthys crocea. The sequence continues at coordinate 21,126,580 of NC_040016.1, read as the reverse complement.
TCAGAGTATAGCCTGGCTCTGTTGTTGTACCGATGGAATTTGTGCTGTTGAAATTTACTGAGTTTACAGTGTGAGAGCTATCGTTATTGGCAACAAGTAATCTCACCCTGCACAGCGTGTTTGTTACCCGCAGGGTATGAGTTACCGCTCTTAATTTGTTGGTGCTGGCCTCCAGCCATTATCGAACACCAGCTTTTATATGATAATTCATGGTAGTCAATAAAAATATTGATCGAAGTTCCCCCTGGCATCTTTTTTAAGATCTTTATCTTGTTTTTTTTTCCAACTTCAAAGAATCACAGTATCCTGAGTTTTACGCCTGCGGTTTGGCTGCAATAAATCTTGAGGTAATAGTCATGATGGATTTAAAAGAAAAGAAGAGCAACATGCGCAGCAACTCAAAGTAAAGTGACAGAAAGTCCAGGGAGAAATGTGTAACCGCCTCCACTCAATGACTGACAGGTGATCGCTGATAAATGTAGTGCAAGAAAACCACAGCGAGATAGTAATGAGCACTTAGCAGCAAGACCACACATCCCCACACTCCCTCAAACAAAAAGAAAAAGGGATCCTGAGGATTACCACTTTAAGGTTTCCAGTGCAGGTTCCAGATTTAGTCTCTCTGTGGAGCCGGGCTCATTAAAACATGGCAGTACTGCTGTCATATGAGATAATACCTGAAATAAACCTGAGTCTGTGACCCACTTTATTATACGTGTTACCTATGGACATGTAAGAAACACACACACTGACATTCACTCCCTTTCACACACACACACAGTCAATTATGCAACATGTTCCCCTTACATGGACACAAACACAGTGACTCTATATATACACACACTAACAAAACAACATTTTCACACAAATTCTCACACTCGTTCTTGTTGCACACTCCCTTACAATCACACACACACACACACACATACACACACACACACACACACACACACCCCTAACAGTCACCCTGTTTGGTAAGGCGCTGCACTGGGCTGGGAGCTGTCACCGACCAGTCTGATTGGATGATTTGTTGTCACACAGAAGTGTGACTGGTTGACAGATCGACAGAATCATGACAAGCCTGCATGACATGGTGAGAGACAGAGAGAGAGAGAGAGAGGTGATGTAAGATGGAAAGAAAAAAACAGCAGAGGAGAGATTACGGTAAGAAAGAACAATGAATATAATTAGGAGTTAAAGGAGAGGAGAGTCAGAACATAGAACATTTGCAGAAAGTTCAAACGGGCATCGTTTGAGTGAAATGCCTTTTATTTCTTCAGAATCACACCTGTCTGTGTTAATTACAGGAGTCGTTAAAATCCTTTTCGAGTGCATTAAAGGAGTAATTATATCAAATGGATGCTGACGACTCAGGGCCATTCATTAAGCTCTTCAAATAAATGAATATCATAAAAATTAAAAATGACACCAGTTAGCATTCATCCTGACATTCTACACTTACACACACTAAACTGAAATGTGTTATTTGTATTCATTAGGTGGATGTGACACGCTCTGCGAGAAGGTTACAGGTATTTAAGTATAAATGCTACTGCAGAGAATAAAGAAGGATAGAATAAAGAGAGTAAATGCATAGGAAATATAAAAATATTTATATTTTAATAGCATTCATGGTGATTTTTATCTTTATCATTAGGTAGTATGTTGAAATAATTTTTAAAAAAGATGCCCAGCAGAGGTCCACAGTGTTTCTCTTCCTGCGCCACCTTTCTAAGCAATTTAATATCTGCGAGTCAAAATCCAAATACTAATTATCTGTAACAGTCTGGTAAGGGCTCGGCTCCTTAGAGCTGAGTGGACCTTGAACACCTCGTTCCAACTTGACTTCAAGTACAACTCGCGAAGAAAAAAAAAAAATAACAACACGACAACGAGGTCTTATTTTGTATGCCAAAGAAATTACTGGACTGAAATACAACATCGAAATAATCAAGTTTCATAAAAATAAATAACATCCGGATTGACTGATTCTTTTTAAGACTTTTTTGGGGGGTTGGGGGCCATTTTGGGATTTATTGGACAGTGACAGCTGCAGAGATGGACAGGAAATTGTGGGGAAAGAGAGAGAGAGAGGGGGATGACATGCAGCAAAAGACCCAGACTGGAATTTTGAAATCAGGCTGCAGTAAGGACTCGATCCATGGGGCGCACGCTCTGAAAGGTGTGTCGTTAGGGAACCCCCAGATTGGTCATTTCTAACAATCCTCCTCCTCCTCCTCCTCCTTTTATGGTTTGAAGACAAAGTGTCTCAGCAATAGTCTAAGGATTAAGCTTGAAAAGATAGCTTAGATGGTGACAACAGTATTTCTACACCAGACTAGGAAAGAAGTGTGAGGTCTAGGCTGAAGCTTGCCAGTGCAACTGAGGAGGACAAGGACAAGGGAAGAAAGTTTTGAGTATAAGAGAGAGCCTTAGAAGCAGGAAACAGTATTTTCTTTGAGTATAAGAGAGAGCCTTAGAAGCAGGAAACAGTATTTTCCTCAGGTTTTTCACAGGGATCAACACAGTAAACTCGTTCACATCACATTCTGCCTGACTCAAGATTGTTTTGTGTTGATTCTAAACTTCAACAGAAGCTGTTTGTGCCAAAGATTGACCAGGAACCTTCCAGGTCCTTGTTGGGCACAATTTTTTTTTTGCCTCCAACAAAAGACGAGACACCTGCCAGAATTTCATTAAAGTAGACTTCACTACACACGAGTGAAAGGCGTGTGAAGTTGAAGCTGGCCCTGAAATCAAAGGAAGCAAGATGAAGCCCAAGACGTGAGTGAGGTTAAAGATTAAAGCAACGTTATGTAACGTACACTGGACTAAAATCAGATGAATGCTGCCTCTGTCTTAACACTTTATAGCACGCACCACCAGCCATGTCACTGATATTGGTGGGACTAGTTTCCCAATGGACGACTAGTGTCCGAAACTGAAGCTGGGCAACACGACCAGGCTCAGGTGAGGCAGAGACTGAAGAGGACGATGGAGGAAGCTATGAAGAAGCGAGAACGTGCAGGACAAGAGTAAATCTAGGACCGATTTTAGTGGTTGGTGAGAGCTTGGTGAAATAAAAGGCTGAAAGACAGACGCCGAGCTGGGCTGACTGCTGCTGGACTAGTGAGAAATATTAATTGGCTGCTGTTGTTGAACTTGATGTTTGGCTGTTAGAAAAGTTGTGGCCAATTTACGATCAGAAATGCGCGTGCACAGCTGTACATATTTACCATGTTGCTTTACACCAATGCAACATAACCAGTCGCACAATGGGAAGTGTGCGCTGTCGGAAAAATTCCACTTGGAAACTGTTGGTGTCTTCTTGAAAACCTTCATTCTGCAGCCACGTCAATGATCACCACATGTTACCGTGTGCATCACGCTGTGTGTGTATGTGCCTGATCTATGCATCTGGTGGGGTGTAAATGTCTCCACATAGGATGAAACCTATTGATGACACACTCTCTCTCCTTCACACACACACACACACACACACACACACACACACACACACACACACACACACACACACACACACGGCCACGGGGCATGAGTGGGAGTCTGGTCTGACTAAGCTGTCATAAATTTATCTGACTGAACGATTGGCTGTCACACAAGGCTGTGATTAGCTGACAGGCTGTGATGACCTCATTAGACATCCCTTCCAGTCCAGAGGGGGGAATCCTTCCCAGAATCCATTACATGAATCCCAATGTGCTCAGTGTGCCGCTTATGCATGAAAGTATGTAAGATCGCCTCGAATGAACTGCTACAGCTGCGCCAAAAAGAGATTCTTATTATGTAAAGCATAGATAATAAACCCAGAATACAGCTCTGAAGGCCAGGATAGGAGACTGTGAGTGAATGAGGTGTCGGGATGTTGACACACGACTTATCACTGAAGGCCAATTGATCAGGAATGGCTGAATCAATCACTGCCTGATCAGTTTAACACTGCAGCATGGCGGGGTCAGGTAGGTCTGTTCCTGCAAGGATCCTTGAACGTCAGAGCACGTTTACTGAGTGTCTGCTGCTGATTAGTCCATTCACAACATCCTGGCATTTCATTATCATCATCATCATCATCCATCATCACTCATTTTCATTTCCATTTCAAAATACAAGTATTAATAGCAGTTCTCTCAAAGAGACACTGATGCTAATGGAGGACTTCATTCGAAACCTCTGGCCTTGTGAAGCAGTCCTTGAAGTTTCCTCCGTGTTTAATGACGTGTTTTGTCATGTTACTCACATTCCCAGATAATCCTTCAGTGTTTTATGCATCTATCAGACCCCAGAGGTGTTCAGTAGTTTCATTATTGTTTGGTACAGGATTGCATTTAAAGGCACTGAGTACATTTAAAAAAATAGAACAACAGCTGTCATTTTCTTTGTTTATCCTAAATGAAACAATTAAAGTTTTTAATAAAGATTATTAACAGACTATTTTGTCTCTTGTTTCAGCCTCAGTTCTATATATTCATATTTTCCTTTAATTCCAGTTCAGTCATCAGGCTTTGGTCTGAACAGACATAACACACAAGTTTAATGGTTGACCCTTTGGCATGGTTGACTTGACGGATTACTGCTGAGACCATATTATATTATTATTAGTATTATTGTTGATATTATATTGATCTATTGCATGCCAGAGACAGAGGACGTGTGTGTCTTTCCACCCATCACTCTTATAGTATATGTGGTGCAAGATGCAAAGCGGAGATGTGTGTTTGTCAGTCTATCTCTGCGAATTATGGACGTGTGTGTGTGTTTGTGCACAGTTAATGTGAATTCCTGAATTATGGCTTACTGTGTGTGTGTGTGTGTGTGTGTCAGAGAGAGAGAGACGTAATAACTAATGCTTGCAGGGTAGATAGGTGCAGAGCAGAGCAACGATTATAGAGTCATTCCTCAGCTCAAGGTTGGCTGGGCAGACACACACACACACATGCACACAAACACACAAAGTCTCCATCACAACCTCCACCTGGCAAAGTGTCATAAATACATACGTGTTTATATTTCGCATCAGTCTGGGAGTCTTGCTCTCGCTCTGTGTGCAGTAAGGTGGACCTCCATTGTGTCATACTCTGTTCATGGCTGCAGGCTGTTTGGAGTTACAAACATTTAAAGTTGTTTATTTACAGAGATTTAAAGTCTGTTAAAGTATGAATGCATTTTTAATCATTTCCCAAATGTGCTGAAGTCTGTCCTCAGCATTCAGAAATCTGTCCTTGAACATAATAAACTGAAAACTTCCACCTCCGTGTTACATCGTACACATTTTGTCCTCCATCTGCAAATGTATCATTTATTTGAGCCTCTCAGGGTTCCATCAATGCCAAGTTTATCCATGTTGAAGTATTATAAGACGAGCACTGCATGTTCAGTGTTAACATCATCCTGGCACTTTTAGTTGCCCAGCGTAGCTGAAACACTTGTGGCAGCACGTTGTCCTGAATGTGTACTCCAATCAGCCATAAAAATTATGACTACTGACAAGTGAAGTAAATGACACAGATCTTCTTGTTACCATGGCACCTGTCAGTGGGTGGGTTGCATTAGGCAGCATGTGAACATTTTGTCCTCAGAGTTGACGTGTCAGAAGCAGGAAAAAAGGGCGAGTGTGAGAATTTGATTGACTTTGACGAGGGCCAAATTGTGACGGCAAGACAACTGGTTCAGAGCATCTCCAGAAAAACTGAAGCTCTTGTGGGGTGCTCCCATTCTGCAGCTGGGAATTTTTATCATTTGAATCAGGGCCCGGGCTCGGGCTTGCGTTATGACTTGCATGGTAAATGAGCGATCATGTGATCCGTTTCAGAGCCTGACTTCTCTAGAAGCCCGACCCAGCCTGGGCCCGATAGAATTCGGCCCGTGCCCGTGCCCGAGGTCGGGCCTGACTTTTAAGGCCCGTTTCATGCTCTATTCTGCAGGTGTTCAGTGCCATCAAAAGTGGTCCAAGGAAGGAAAAGAACCAGCAGCAAGGTCATAGGTAGCCAGAGCTCTGCTTCAGCTGCTGAAACCTTGGGTACGCGAGACAGATTGACAGTTTTGTAAGGACGAGACAACGAGCCACAGAGGAAAATCTCGGTAAAAAAAACTGCCCCCTCCTCTTGTTTTGTGATGTAAACCACGCCAACATAAAACTGTCTCATGATTCTAATAGACAGACAGAATTATGCATGCAGCCAATTTAACATTTTATGGTACTATTAAATATACTCTGTTGTATTTATGTTCATGTTTTTGTGAGGAGTGTGTCCAATATCCTATTTTAAAGCAATTTGCCCATCATGGTTAATAATATCACAAACTTGCACAAACACTCATAAACACACACAGACATTGAGCAGTAAAGTTAGGAAAGGTCATCACATTCCTCTGGGGATGAGTTAAGTCCATGTTCATCCTGTTTGCAGCTGAGCACGGAGGACATGAGAGCGATAGCTCACCCTCTAGTGCTCATTACCAAGAGTGACAGTGTGTGTTTTTTTTCTGTGTGTATGTAGATGTGTAAGTGTGTTGGTTTAATAGTCCTTTCTTCTCTGCCATTACCAATTTTTTTTTTTTTCCAGCTGTGATGACATGACATGTTTCATCTTGGTTTGTTAATGTCGACTGACTGCTCCGGCTTCCACGGCGGTTTGAACGAGAAAAGTGTGTTTCCGTCAAAAATGAATTAGAGATTCGACATCGTTTCGAGTGATTCAGCAAAAGAAGATGTGAACAAATGCTTGTTTCCATCTGTTACGCGGATATTAGGAGTTGCTTCTCGAGATGGGCAGTAGGTGTCAATTCAGTATTAAAAAAAGAAGGTTGTCTGTTTCTGTGAGGCCTGTGATGAACTGGCGACTTGTCCAGGGTCCGGGTGGAGCTTTACGTGGTCGTTTTAGTCAATGCTTTAAAACCGAATGGCCTCACTGTGGCACAGTTCAGAAGCATCCCAGCTCTTCTATTTTTACGCCAGACATTTAAAACTACATAAATAATCTAGTCGATTTTCCCAAATAAAACATCCAATGCAAACTGCCACTCATAAAAACAGACGAAAGTGAAACAAATTAGCTATGTATCATATTCAGAAGCACCCAAACCAAGTAAAATGAGCAAATTTGAGTAAGCAGACAAAGTCTGGCAGGTGATCCGCTTCTCAAACACTCCCGGTGGGGTTTGAAAATCCACGGAGGACGGACCAAATCAGTGTTGTGGCCATGACAATCATCAAGATTCAACAGTGTCACAAATTGCAGATCCTCAAATTGCAACTTGAGGCGGATCATTCTGTCTTTGTCCACTTGGAGACTGTTGGTGACGTCACAGATACTAAGTCCATGTTTTAAACAGTGGTGATTGAATCTTAACCGATGGCAGAAAACTTGATATAAATATGAATTTTGTGTCATATCAAGGTCTCAGGTTCTCAGCAGTCCACAAACTCACGGACAAATGGAGAGTCTGTATTCCTCTGCCTGTTTAGTGTCCATCACATTATCACACTGCGGTCACAGTGTTATCAGCTGGGAGTTTTAGCTTCTTGAACTCGTGTGTGTTACTAACTGAGCTGGACTCACAGAACTCCACGAGTTGTTTTTCACCTCTGGAAATGCGTCATGTTCAGCAAACCTTATATATGCCTGAGTGTGTGTGTGTGTGTGTGTGTGTGTGTGTGTGTGCGTACATCCATAAAATTACTGTTGTCGTCTTGCAGCAGACTACGTATATCAAATCATGTGCAGTGACCTTAGCTGTCACCTGTCATACACACATACACACACACACGAATGATACAGTACATCGATACTGACTTGGGTCACTACACTAACAAGAATCTGGATATACCCATTAATTTATAATGTGTGTGTGTATGTGAGGGAGAGTGTGTGTGAAATATATTACATGTTTAAATATTCATTGCCTCACAGTTGGAAGGGAACCTGTCACCTCTCTCCAGCACACTGCGTGCACCTGATGGATTCAGTGTGTCTGTGTGTGTATTCTAACCAACGCTGGTAAGTTGTTAAAGTATTAATGATAAAATTCCTCTATGTTGAGCTCCAGTTTGTGTGTCTGTGTGTGTGTCTGTGTGTGTGCTCCTGTCTTACTGGAAGAAATGGCAAGCTGGAAAAGCAACGTGACCTTTGTGGAAGTCTTAAGTCGGCACTAGAGGACTCATTATGATGATTTTGTCTCAGCAGCAGAAGGTGTGAGAGGAGTGGGTGGAGAGTACCAGAGTGTGATCTCGTCTGTAAACCAGAATCAAATGATGCACTCTTGATCACTGGACTCTGTCATCGAGTAGAAAAGTTAACTATTGTTCGTGATGAAAGTCAGTTAAAGGAAAAAAAAAGAAAAAGAAGTGTGTACTCGTAAAGAAGAGCTCATAACTTTCAAACGGAAGAGTCCACGTGTTAATATCCTGATGCTGAGCATGTATAATGTTTACACAAGAGGCAACCTCTGTGGCTGTGAAGTGAAGCCAAAGCAAAAACTGCAGTTCCTCAAACGTCCACTTGAGGCTGGCTCCAGAAGTGAGTCAGTCTCCATAAGTCCCCATGTTCAAAGCAGAAATAAACATGTTTACAGCCTGGTACAAAAAACAGTTTTGCTCTCTGTAGCTTATTTCCCCGTTCATGACAACTGTACTGAGGGTGAATTTATATACAACTCACCTGTTCACATTATATTAAGGCTTAAAGTTATGCAGGATTAACAACGACAAGCTCCACGTCTTTAGATTACTTTTTAGATTAGTCGTTAGTTTGTAGTTTGGTTAGGAACCAACCTCTCTTTAGGATTCCGTCAGACTAAACACTGCTCCAGAACACAAAACATGTTTGAGTTAACTCAGGCTCCATATGAACAACATATTCCAATGTATTGATGGTGTTGTTAAGTGCAAGCACATGTAGTTGTCCTCATAACGAGCTGACCTCGCTTTCTTTAATAAACTGTGCTTCTGCTGTATTTCTATCGCTCTATTTTCCGATCATGTTAAGGACCGGGTAACTATGCATGCTTGAACAACACGTGGAGCTGTATATATTTGAATGAGATGTGAAGTGTTTACCCACGCCTCAGGGTCGGCACATGGACATGTGACAAAGGAACTCTGTCTCGGTTCTCAGCTGCAAAGAAAATATCAAGGTGTCAGTACATGGCAGACCTTGGCAGCCTTTAACCGTTCCTGCTGTTCTCTTTTGCATCTGCATATCTATCCCCATCCAACCCACCATGTGAAATAACGGCGATGGGGAAACCATATGGCAATAATACATATAAATATAGGTATTAACGTGTATGTTTGAATGTTAGTGCGATATGGCTCTCATCATTATTATTTCAGAAAATATAGCATGGATAAAAAGTATTTATTACAACAAATACTCCCAAAGGTCTAATCTAATTAGATTGTTAAGGGAAAGCAAAGTTAAAAGACACATAAAAAGAGGACAGACTCGTCCCTGATGATCCCGTATGAATGCACCGTCATGAAATCAGCCTATTTTTCTTCCTCTCTTTCTTCTCGAGATATGCACAAATGACTTTTCCCTTCATACCTAATCGAATACACAAATCCGCCCAGCGCTTGCTAAGGTCACATCTGTTTGCATGCTTCAGACGCGCCGTTTGTCAAAATAAACACAGCCGGAGAAAAAAAAGAAAAGAAAAGAGATTGTTATTAAGAGACGGCTATTATCCCATCTGAGGCCCCAGAGAGATGCAACGTGCCACTTAAAGGACAAAACAGAATAATTCTCCTGCAAATTACAGGCTTTAAGCCGGCGCAATGACAACATCTGCAGGAAGCCGTGCGGTTTATTTATGTCTTATATGTGCGTGTACATGCTCGTGTATATGTTTGGCTTTCCCTTTAACTCTGGGGAGCGTTCGGCGACGAGTCTACGAAAAGAAATCCAAAATGATACGAGGGAAGTTACGGAAAAAATAGAAAGTCACAGAGGGCCACAAAAGAAAATGAGATGAGAGTAACGAAAGAGAAACTCGAAGGTCAGCAGGAGTAATTATTGTGTTTCTCCACTTGAAAGGCTTCAATTAAAACTGTGAGGGTGTTGAGTGAAGAACGCTCGCCACTAACTCGACGATATGGAGATGTAGGATCTGTGATTACGGTCGCAGCAGGGCAGGCGGAGGAGGGGGGTTAGGCTGCGCTGATCAGCAGACGCTGATGCAGAGTACAACTGCATCATCTCATGCTCGGCTGACACACACATAGTGTATTTACTGAACTGCATCTCAACATTAAAGGAACTACAGGATTCCTGCAGCGCCAGAGCTTCTATCTGCAAGGTGTTTGAGATGGACTGAAGAATTATTACTCCACTGTGATTCATTTTAAAACTCAACTCATTTTGATCTGGACAATCAACATGGCATTGTAGGAAAGCCATAAAAACAGACATCGGATGCCAACATTCACTAAATATCTATCATCACAACAAACAAAACAAAAAAATGCCACAAAATACAACTTAAATAAATAAATAATACATTCAATAAACGTCATATTAAGACCTTTGCCATGCCATTAAGCCATCAAGATTCAAGATTTAACAACCTGAGTAAAGTTGAATTAATTGTGTCAATCTCAAATGGTGCATTTGTATTTAAAGGAGCAGTGTGTAGGATTTAGTGCCATCTAGTGATGCAGTTGATGATTGCAGTTCTTTCAGTTCGCCTTGTTCTTCTTTGTGTGACGTGTAAACATGAGCAAAATACCAAAACAGTTACTGTAGGGTTCGACCGTGCCTTATGCACCATTGGTGTTTATGAGAGAGATGACAAAGCAAATGAAAGGCGTCTTTAAACATTCATTTTAGTTTTATTCTGTTATATAATATTTGTGAATCCATAAAAACACAAAACAAACTTTTAACCTCTCAACTGCTCAGGCAGAATTTCATCTCCTGTAAACACATTGAGGAGCCCTTGAATCACCCACCAGCCAACCTTCCCCGTGGCTTTCTCCAAAATATTAAGATATTTTTGTCAGGGAGGAATCCCATTAACCTTTGGGCGGGCTTTGTACTTTCTACACTACGGTCTCCGTGCTGCCGGCCAAGGTTTTGATAAGCTCTTTTCACAGCCTTTTGAGTGTTTATCAATATGTCAAGCTATTTCAAATCATTTGCATGCAGATTCCTTCGTTCTCTTTATGTGTGTTCTTTCTTTGTCTTTCTATTTGAATGCATTTCTGAAATGGACAGAAAGAAATTCATTCAAAAGTTCAGGTATGAGTGATATTTAGATTCTATCACTTGCCATTTTCACTTATTAAGTCTTGTTTTATGTTGTGTGGTCCGTCATCTTTCACCGGTTGAGTTTTTTCCCACATTCTGCCCAGTTTTTAACCTCGTCATCTAGACGTCTTTTGACCTTCAAAAATCATCCAATCCAAAGTGCTTATTGGTTGCTGCCGCTGTGCAGCAGTGAGCTTTGGACTTAAGAGGATGGAAACCTATTCACCACATCATGTGCTTAACAAACCAAACCAAAGGTTTGTTAAGTCAATAAAATTGAATTGCTTAAAATCAGAAACTGCTCAGCTTTTTTTCTTTCTGTGATTTCTGACTCTGATCACATACCCTCTCTATTCCTTCTCAGTTTAATCAAGCATGGTTGGAAATTCATCTTCCCAACAACCGGCTTTTTGACTACTGTAGGCACCGCGAAAGTAAAATCTATTCGATATGCCACGACCCAAGATCTCCCATCTTGTCTGGAAAGGAGGCCGCTGTATGTCGCCATTATGCATCTGGTTGGCCATGTTGAAGAGATCGCCGTCTGCGCAGAACCCATATCTGGGAGGTTGTAAACATATAAAATGTGAAGAAGAAGTCCTGATCGGTGGCCAATCAATCAATCTAGGCATTCCAATAAAATGTTGAATCCTTACTTGTGTGGCACAGGACACAAAAAGCGCAGGAACAATAGTTGCCGATGGTTTGAAAGTACCTGAAAAAGACTAGCAGTGGATTGGTGTACATTTCAGTTTGGCATCTTGTGACAAAATACCTGTACATACTTGCCTCAGAAAGCCAAAGGATGTTTATGCGTGCCATCAGCAGTTTACATTCATACTACAGAGAGAGAGACGCATCATTGCATATTGTGCGAGCTTGCTTGCATGCCTTCAGAAGTGCTTTCATTCCTGACATGCTCTACCCTAATAAAAGCAGCCGGCATTCTCTCATGATTACCACTCATCACCGACACAGCGTGAGCCCTTCCTGGTCTACTTTGTTTTCCCCAATCCCATTGGAGGATTACAGCCGAGTGCCTCCTGCCTCGCTCGCATGGTTATCAAGCACAAGCCATATCGACAGGACAAACATCAAACATTGTTTTTTCTTGGCCTATTTACCCACCGTCAAAAAAAAAAAAAAGAAAATCACAAAACTTTTTCATCCTTGTGTCAAATCCATCTGTCTTTCTAAGTGTAGCTGTCGATACACTGTAAATGCAAGCAGCCCCTCATCTTTATTCCACAGTTTGGAGTGTTTTGAATGTGATTGCTGTGCTTGCAGGGTGGTGATTGATAGGCTGACTGGCATGCATAATATAGCCTGAGGGAAGGCACACAGAATATTTTTTTTTATCCATGTACCAGACACTGCAGTCCTCTGACCAAAGTGAAAGATGTAGTTTGGCTTTTAGGAAGATAGAGATATAGAAGAGGGGTTGGAGTTGGGGTCACAGAAGAGAATGTACGAGATTCAGTTACTTAAATGTACATTCACAGAGTTTTCGGAGAGATCTGTTGAATGTGTGCCTCTGAGCTCTCTTCTCACATTTACCTTAGTATTGCCTTCCTGGCTTCTGATTGGTTCGATTGATCACATGTTAGAGAAAACAACAAAACAAGGAAGTGTTGCTGTTGTTCAGTTGATGAACGTGTGGGCATCCGTCTCCATCCAGCTTATTCTTTTAGTTTGAAGGAGAGTGTAGATGCAACCCATTCCTAACATGGTGTACCATGTGGCTGCAGGAAACATTTCAAAACATGTTGAAGAGTACCTGGGGAATCTGTTGATATAAAAGCCTCATTTCAAGGTAAGAAAAACATAAAAAATCTCCTTTCCTGATTGAAAATAGAATGACTCTCACACACAGACCCTTCAAATTGATCCAACCAGCTTACACATTGTCTTTCTACACTCGTAGGAAGGTCTTCCACTGCAGAGAGAGAAGTTGAAAGAGGAGTGGAGTGGCAGATGGGTTACCACAAGGTGAGGAAGGGGTTGGAGCATGGCCTGAAGGTAACAAAAATATACTGTAAAGTTTGACTATGGCCTGCAGGCAATGGATAGTTTGGTCTCTTTGTCCAAAATATATACAAAATGTCCTCAGACAGAGTCCGGCTGCAAAATAACCTTGTCAGTCAAGTTTAAATGTTTACTATGTACACTCACCATAAACAGTCACCAGTTTATTTGGTCTGAGTCTGAGTTTGGTTTGAGTCTGACATGTAATAAGTCCTCCATTCATGCTGATTGAGTTGTTCAGTTTTTGTTGGCATTGTTTTAGAGAGAGGTTGTTTCAACCGTCATGTTGGCGGATGTAGTTTGTGGTGGCATTGACCTGGTTTGGTTGTATAACATCACACGGAGATATGTTTCCAATATTTTGTCCTTCCTTTTTTATATCAACGAGGGGCAACTGAATAGACCCCAGCTGCAGTTTGTATGTCGGAACAAAAAACAGAACCCTCATCTATCCTTTCGCTGTGAAGAGCTTTCATTCTAAAAACTGTCAACCTTGGGACTGAAAGTACATTCAAAATAATCTTAATGTGTATATAGTTTGCCATTTGAAAAGCTTTCAAGATTTCAAAGCTTTAGATCTTTGTATTTTTCAAAGTAAAACAAAAGAATACTGCAGAAATAACAGACAAACATTTTAAGATAAGACTGCACTGTCTCAGAGTCTGAGGAACTCCTCTCCCTCATTTCCTGTCATCTCTCTTCTGCAGCTTTCCACCCAAACAAACGTGAAGAAGACGAAGTAGCTTTTGTGCAATATGATTGGTGAAAGATCTTTTTTTGAGATTTAAAGAACTTTCTATGAAGTTCTGTTTCAAGATATTAACTCGTGTGTATATATATATATATATATAAAGCTGACTTTTGTAGACTTTGGTATGAGTAGAATTTGTCAGTCGCGGTTCATGAACACAAAGTTGCCCATTCCTCCCAGGCTAAACAACATTGTAGCTTCTTCTTGGATTGGCAGAGTCACAATCTTTGACCCGTCCTGTCCATGCACACTCATTCTGCACTACAAAGACAAATAATCTATTTTGAAACATTTTAACTTGAGTTTTCAAGGTGAGTTGTTGTGACTGAGCCTGCAGCCTAACGTGAAACTTCATGCAGTTGTTTAGCCGTGTTTGAAATAGTGGTCTAACATTGACAGAGTTTGAATAAACTTCTTCAGTGTCAAGTACTCGAGATTGGTCTTGGTCTTCTCTTGGAATTGCCAGCATTTCCACTCAGTCTGTCTCAGAAAAAGAGGACTTGGTTGGATGTAAAACCAATATATTGGCTCATTTTTAAAGTTTTGTTGCTGATGCACTCTAAGAAACTCAATGTGGGCGACATGAGAAGAAGCTGTGGCTGTCTGGGAGATATCAGCCAAATCTTGTGTAATACATTTTGACTCAAACATTGCAGTATGTAAATTCTGGCTATAGGCTATAAGCTTGGGCTCAGTACACACTGATCTTGGTCACGAGTTGGTCTTGGTTTGATAGTTTCTTACATCACTTTTGCGTTACTTTTAAACCTACATGTTGTAACTATTAAAGCCAGCCGCACAGCCCATATCACTGATGCACTTCTGTACTCCTTCCTTGCCTCAGTAGAACAATATTAAGAGTGTTCTGGCCTGTTACTGTTGACTGATAGACTGGCAAACACCATCTGTCTCCTCTATCACTTAATCAGTCACACTCTCTTAAACGCACTCATACACACAGGCGAAGACAAGATTTAAGCCCTGTACAGATATCTGTTGTTGACACAGGCAGAGTTAAAGCCTCTGCAACGCTCATCAACTTCGTACATCATGGCCCGGATGTCAGTGTGCCGTCTATCTCGGCCGGAAAATCAAAGGTAAATATATCTGTCAGGCGGTTTTATTTGTTTGCTTGATTGTAGATATTTGTTCGACTCTCTCGCTTTCCACTTTTACCTGACAGAAAAGAAACCCCTAAAACTTGATGTTGATCTTGAGCTCGTACCCTCCACATATCCTTCCCCCCCGTACCTTGGCTTGTTGGCATAGCCTGCACAGCAGTATGTTACCGTAGTGACTGTCTCCAAGGGTATGGCGGTGACAGCCTCACTGTGTCACCTTGGTGATGGCTGCTCAGTGATGGAGGAGGTTGTTAAGTAGAGTGGACATATGATACTGACACAGCAGGGAGCGCAGTGTTAGATGCCAGTGTCCTACCAACCGTCTTCCAACCTGCTAATGCCAGGTGAACACCACCTATCTGCACTCATTACATCCTACAGAAGTCATACTTTGGAGACATTTACTGGAAGCATGTTTGCAGCAGGTGTAAAACCATTTGATAGAGTAAATGAAATGCCTGATGAGTCAGCAGAACAGTCCAGTTATGACATCTACCGCAATGAGGGTATTATCCCTCGTACACTATGGCCAGCTGGGAGCAGATGGAAGCACGTGTACTCCCCAAAATCCTTTCAGGGTTCCTCAATGTCATTAAAAAAGGAAGGAAGGGAGGGACGGACTGTTTGTTAATTAGTTAGCTCATGAACCTGGAAGATAGCTCAGTGCTTGTGCCCTGTATTTTATCTATAAACAAACAATTCAAAATGTTTTCTATGAATATTAATGTTTATTGGTGCCACTGAAGAGGCCAGTGACAACTCGAATTTAAAAGTTTGGAAAGAACTTTTCATTCAGTGTTTTTTTTAATATTATCATTTCTATTAAAGTGTGTAAGATTTCATTTTCACACTAAGGCAGACATGCAATATAATATTCATAGCTATGATTTCAAGCATGTATAATCACCTGAAAATAAGAATCTTTTTATTTTTGTTACTTAAAAAATTCTCCTTTTATATCCACAGTGACAGTGGATCCTCATTCATGGAGGCCGCCGTGTTGAACCACCAGAACAGACAAAGAAAAGGCTTTTCAAGTGTGGTTTCTCCTTTTTAAACTAGGAAGGTGAGGGTAATGTGAGGAGATTGCAATGCAGCGATTACACCATTAGATGCAACTAAATTCTGAACACTGGACCCTTTAAAGGGGCGGCAGTAGCTCAGTCCATAGAGACTTGGCTTGGGGGACTGGAGGGTGGCTGGTTCAAGTCCAGTATGGACCAAAGTATGGAAGGCTGAAGAGCTGCCGGTTCATCTCCTGGGCACTCCGAGGTGCCCTTGAGCAAGGCACTGAACCCCCAACTGCTCTCAGTATAGTCTGTATAATAGACTTGAGTGAAAAATTCTATTATTTAATTCATTGTAGATGAAACTGGACACACCAGGGTTCCCACACCTTTTTCATGAACAAATTCAAGCACTTTTCAAGCACCTTCAAGCACCAGTTTTTCCATTTTTCCAGCACCTTTAAATAGGTAGCCTACTAGTTGTGTTTGCCATGATGGTCATGGGAAGCGCAGCGGTGCCACTGTATGGCATAAAAATATGGGTCTAATTAGCATTATTTCATATGGTGGTAGATTGACTGTTTTGATTTTTAACTAATTGTGAATTGGCTTGTATTCTCAGCTTGTGAGCGGTGTATTGTGTAACTACCATAGCGCAATAACAGTGACAAATAGACATCACACAAATTTCAAGCATTTTCAAGCACTTCACAAAAAATTCAAGCATTTTCACAACCTTGAAAACACTGAATTGAAATTCAAGCATTTTCAAGGAATTCAAGCACCCGTGGGAACCCTGACACACTGACATTATGACATTACTGTATGGCAAACAAAGCAAAATGTGCCTTCATCATACATGGACCCACATGCTGACGCTGTTTTGTGAGCTCCTACATAAACTCAGAACAGGAAACCATCGCCTGCGTCAGACATGACTCACTGTAGTGTCACAAGAAATGAATGGCCACCTGCCGGCCAATCAGGATCTGGAACCCTCAGCGGCCGCTGTGTGAACTAAATGACTCTGAGCAGTTGAAAAACGACTGTTCAACTTTAAGGTGATGTTGCTTTAACCTACATCGCTGCATCAGTGTAATTAGAATCGTCTCTCCTGCGAATCAATACGGTCAGCGGGCTGATTAATGATATGCAAACAGCACATTCATAGGGTCAGCTTCTTTCACACCCCAATGAAAGACCTCATCAGTTCATTCATACACACACAAAACTATCAATTCATCCATCAGTCTGCATCGCTTACAAGCTATTTCTCTTTCTAATGAACCCCCGTATCTCCACCTCGATTAATCTCCATCTCTGTCTTTCTGTAACTCCACCCCGGTAATGTTTTCCTCTATCTCTAGTCGCTCCATCCATCCTTTCATTCCTCTTTGTCTGATCAGAAAAAAACAGCACAAAGCTTTCTTTTCCTTTACCACCAACCAGGTTCAACAATCCTTGACTTCGTCTTCCTTCGGTCTCGGCAAAGAATCCACCCGGTTGTCAGTTGTCCTTGCAAGTTGTTGTATTCTTTGCACACAAAAGACCTAATAGCTTCACCTCTTTCAAGAATGATAGGAACGGGTCAATATTTCTTGGAAACCTCGGCACTCTGTGTCCGCTTTTGTCCTTTTTTTTTTTTTCCACCAACAGCAGCATGACAGCGTTATGTCACGTGGGAATAGTGCTCTGCAGCTCAAGCCCCGGTGGACAGATCACAAATATCAGTGCAGTTAGAGACTTCTGTGCCATTGTCATACTTTGTTTTAGAGAAAGCACTGACGTATGGTGTTTGAGTTCTATCTCCAAATCCGGAAAATGCAGTCAGACCATCATCCGTCTACATCGAAGCCAACCTTGTTTATCGTGTCAGAAAGTTCTGTCTATCCTTCATAACACATTCATCAGTCTACGGCAATTTTTATCCGTCCAGTTGCTTGCTTAAGTTAAAATTTATGCATGCAACCTTTCCTTCCGCGCTCAATCCATCCATCTATCCTTCCGTCCGTCCATCCATCTCCTACCTGCAGTCATTTTTTTTTTTTCCCCGGTGCAGAGTGCCCACTGTGTTGTTGCTAATCACTCTCTTTCAGCTTCGCCTCCAGCAACGATTAATGGCTTTCATTTACACTCATTTGGAAGCAACACCTGTGACCAATGAGAGCAAAGCAAGGAGTAATTACGTCCATATTTGAACAGAGTGTGTGTGTGTGTGTGTGTGTGTGTGTGAGTTAGAGAACCATGTGAGCACATTACAACTCCAACTTCACCGCAAGTCTGTGTGTCTGTGTTGTTTGTGTGTGACACCCAACTGAGCTTGAAGTAATTACACTGATGCTTCATGTGAATTTGGTGTGTGTGTGTGTGTGTGTGTGTGTGTGTGTGTGTGTGTGTGAGTGTGAGTGTGAGTGTGAGAGAGAGAGAGATTGTGGGGGAAAGAAAGAAACGCTCTGGGCCCAGTGGTACATCTAATCACTCAGATGCATCACATGAGCTCTGTGTGTGTGTGTGTGTGTGTGTGTGTGTGTGTGTGTGTGTGTAATTACTCTGATACATCACCTGAACTAGATGTGAACTCACCGGCTGAGGCTACCTGTCGGCCCCAATGGAGCCTTTATGTGTGAGTGTGTGTGTGTGTGTGTGCTTGTATACATGTCTGTACAAGAGACAGACTGTTGTGTGTTTGCATATTTACTCCTGCCAGCAGGAGTCGTGGTATTTACACATGTACGTGTATTAATTCCACAGATGAGTGTGTTCAACATCTGTTTGCATCTGAATCATCGACACTGAACCGAGTGAGAAAACCACTCGCATCCACACAAAACCAGTCCCAGCTGCTTTAAGCTCTTTGGTTCGAGGTGTTTGGTGCATAAAGTCCTCAAACTGAACCAGAACAGATCAAATAAAGCTTTTAGCCGTACAAACCTGTTCCTGTTTTTTTTATAGTGAAGCAAACAAAAGAGCTGGAACAGGCAACCGACTGAACGTAGCACTGAATCAGCGCTGAACATAGAAAAACGGTGAACAAGTAATCTTATTTGGGCTAAACTTCTTCTCAACCTTCTGCACACTCTGACACCTAAAATACACTGCATGCGGAACGGCTCCGCTCCAAAACGACAGCGTACTCCACCGTCCGCCAAATCTCACATAAATCCGTTTGTGATGCGCACAGGTGCAGCTCCGCCGGCCACCGAGCGCTGCAAGAACACACGAGATCTCGCAAATTCACGCATAATCGCGTGATATTGCCGGCTGTAGTCTCTTTGACTCCTGCGATGGAATTCCACGCCGCATCTTTTTTCTGGTGTCCTTTATAAAAATGATGTGAGGTGTCATAAATGATTACGCCTGAAAACCCCTCACCTGTTGACTTCAGGTCGGCCCCGCCCATGATGACATGTTCTTGTAATTGTTGTGGTGTTGCAAAACCACCCCGAATTGCTACAGACCTGAAATACAAACAGAGAGATGTCTGAAATGAAGGAGACAAAGACAGATTCCAGTTTCACCTTTGCAAAGGGAGAACACAGCTCTGAATCTTAACAGACCCCGCGGCCTGTTCACCTTCTCGCACTGCTGAGTTCTGGGGTCCCAAAGCTTCTGGCTAAGTTTTATTAACACACACACAAAACAGATACAAAGCATATGTCATAGGGCGTTCACTATACATCTACAAGTCCTTTCATGGTCATTTCTCTTAAACAGACACTTTTATTGGGGGTTTTGCTCCATAGATAGTACTCTTCCTGAGAACAGTTTGCATCTTAGCGTGGGAGTACTCTGTCTGGTAGGGCATCGTGAACTTTGACACAACCTGTCTAGTAAGATGTTCTGTTTCTGCTCTCAGTTCTAAACAAACTCAAGTGCAGCCCCCCCTCGTCTCTCTCTCTTTGTGTGTAGGCCTTGAACCTGCAACTTCTACAAAACACTTATACTAGTTACACAACATTTAAAAACAATATACTCTGTGTGACCTTATACTTACACAGATACATTTAACACACATCTATTTTAATTCAAACATTATTATACATTTCCACATAATGAAACTCGATCCACGGTGAACACAAAGTATTTTATTTTGAAAATAAACAGGGTTTTATTTTGTATTTTGGAGCCGATTTCCTTCCCCGCACAATCTGCTCTGTGCTGAATTTGTGCAGCATGCTCCGGCGTCCGTGAACAATAGAAGCTCTGTGTATGTGTTGCGGAGGGCTGCCGGTCGCGGCAGTCGTTCGAGTGAGCTGACACATTGACTAACATTGAAACGTATCGTTCCGCATGCAGTGTATTTTAGTGGTGATCATCTTTACTCTGTTGGAGTCCAGCCTAACTCTTGTATTCCTTCTTCTCATTTACATTTTCTTTCCAGCGTCTGTTGTCAGATAACAAAACCTGGAAGCGCGCTAATTCCTGTGCTGCCGTGCTGAGATGAAGTCGCTGGTTTATGATCATGGACATAAATGCGGGTTAATGATGGAGATGGTGACATTTAAAATGTGAGGGACGGAGCATAAAGTTGCTGACTGACACCCGGCTGACAAAGCATTGCGCTCCCTTTTTTATTTTTCCATTTTTAGTGTGAAACTGAGGAAAATATGCATGCAAACCTGCAATGTGCTGTGCTTTCATTGTGAAGCTTTATGTGTGTGTGTGAACATTCACACAAATGCATGCATGCATTTTTGTGTGTCCCTTATTTCATATATATATGTGTGTGTGTGTGTGTGTGTGTGTGTGTGTGTGTACTCCCCTCCCTCAGGGCTTTCTGTGCTCCAGCAGCAGGTATAGAATGCATTAGTCTCTATGTCAATGTCACGTTCTCTCCTCCTCCACTCCATCTCATCCTCACTATACCTCTCTCTCTCTCTCTCTGACTATTTTTGCTACCTAACCTCATATTCCTCTTTACCTCCTCCCACCTTTCCTTCTTCCAGTCCTTCTGTTTTGTACTTGATTCTTCTTAATATAGTTATTGTCTTCATCTTCCCTTCTTCTCTCTCACCTTTCACCTTCCCCAACATTATAAATATTCAATGTGTCTTTTGTTGTTTTATCAGTCTTGGGAGAACGCCGACTGCACTGTACAGAGGTTGTTCACACTGTGGCTGCATTCCAAACAGATTTTAAGTTATTTCGCAGTTTTATTTTCATTCTGTGAAAAGACCACAAGATAAATGTAAATTATTTGACCAATAATTATTGGCTGATTTATAAAGTCCAGCTGAAATTTAACAGCGTTTATTTGTCTGCTGAAGAATATCTATCTGTGTTTCATAGTTTTTGCTCTCATGATCGTGCGTCCTAGTTCCTTTCCGCTTCAGATTCATGGTTTATGGATGGCATTTCTAGGAGACGGGACTGTAAAGGACATATTTCTGTGAGTATGAAGTAATATGGAGTGAAATACTTCGATACTCACCTCCAGTTTGCTCCTCTTATGGTGACAAACCTTCAGTCAAAATGTCCCAGTGCTAATTGTTTTAGCGTATGGCGATGAAGTGAATTGCTGCCTCATGTTTAAAGCAAAAAAAAAAAAGTGTATTTGTTGTTTTATAGGAATATTATGTACTGCCAAACTATGTATCTGAACAAAGAAGTTAGTGAGGCAAATTAATAAAAAACAAACATTTAAGAATAACAAATACATGAAAAAAAAAAAAAGCTAGACTGGAGTTAATAATAAAGCTTATTAATACCAGATGTGGCTGCATTGATTGTCACTGATGATCAATGATTGTCCAAATAAGCTGTGACGCCTACAAATTTTGAATTATATTGTATGTTTGTTTTTTGTATGAAAAGAATTAATTTAATTTAATATGTTTTCTACTGAGAGTATCAGGGTGCAGATCCCTAATTTCAGCACACGTCTGACTGACGTTCCTCAGACAGCAGGAACGTCAGCCCGCCATGGAGAACGCACGGAATGACTTCTGTCTCTTCTTTTCCTGTGAAAACAGGTTGGTAAGTGTGTTAAAAGACCACAACTCAGGAATAAGGATTGTTAATAACCTGTTGAATGTATAGATGAAGTTTTGATGTAGAAATTGTGATGCTAACTGTGAGAAGCGTAAATCAGTCCCACCAGGATTTCGTGGGCCTTTTTTGAGATAGTTGTGGCCTAAAATGCCTGATGTTGCATGAGGTTTTCAAAAAAGTTGCAGTGAAAGATGCGTTAGTTTTTACATTTTTGTTGCGGGAGGAAGTGAAAGTTGCTATTCGACAGTCCCGCCAGGGGCGAGGGGGCCCCGTCCGTGGGGGTGAGCCACAGCCACGGGAAGCGGTGAGGTCCGGGCGGGCGGGCGCTTCACCCCTGAGCCTCTCCATGCCGACCAAAAGCCGGCCGCGGCGCACCGCTGCGGAGGAAATGCACCCGGCGAGGCCAACCAAGCGCGGGAGAGGTCCCACGAGGGATCCTCCCCACCTTGGCCGCGTCCCTGACCACGAGTTCAATCCCCAGGCAGACTGTTGCGAAGGCGGAAAAAATCGGTGTGATGGTTAAAATTGCAACACCGCCCTAATTCACGGGGATTCACTGAAGTTGTCGTTAAGTTGCAAATCCAAACGCGAATTCTGAGGGTCTGGTAAAAGAGAAGTACGCCTGCCCCTGTAGGAAACAACCACAGAACGAAATGGGGTTTCACGATGTTTTCGCTGTTGTTGTTGGACTATGGACATTTACATTTTCCTTTTTTTTATGAGTGACTGTATATTCGATAAGAAACAGGTACCAAATTAAGAATGAAGTGTAATACGGTTCTACGATGGGAACTAATGTGTTTATGTGAATGTTCATGCTAAAGTATTGAGTTAAAAATACATGCAGAATGAGTAATTCAGACCACAACAGACGAGTACACGCTGGGATAAAATACAATCTCTGTCATCTGAGGCGATGCGGCATTCTGTGGCAATATCTGCTGCTTAGTGAACTGTAGAACTCGAAATCTTGACCTGGATTTTTCGTTATCTATTATCCAGACTGGCAACACCAGAACCACAAAAACACATTGACCGTTACCCCAGAAGTAAACTTGACTTCGGTATGACCGTCCTGTTCGCAGAAAACAAACCACGCGTGATCAAGAACCACCGAGTCCTTCGTCGTCCCTCAGCACTTCCCGAGCAACACACGTGAACTGCTTCATGGGATCTCTGAGGGATTCACAGCGCTCCATTGATAAATAAATATAAATTCCACAGCGTGCTGTGTATTGTCTTTTCACTTCGGTCTTCCCCGACTCTTTGCAGCAAAATTTTTGTAGTGTAGAGAGGCCTTCTTCGTTACCCGCGGAGAAACAGGTGAGAGTCTCTGAGATTTAAATAAAGAGGAGATGAATCAAAATCAGCTGCAGCCTGCTGGTTTTATAGCCCGGGCTCAGTCCTGCAGGGATTCGGAGTGTGTGTTTCCTTGTGGAGCCCGTCATGTTGAATGATTAAGTGTTTGATTTGTCCCACGAGACTCACAAGTGTGTGTGTGTGTGGTGTTAGGTACAGTTGTACAGTGTGAATGAGGCCGAGGAAATTACATCTCCCCAAAAGAAAATGCTGATGTTGATTTAACAGGATTATTGTTTTTCCACTGCACACAGTAAATGATAAACATCCAAGGCCGTATTCAAATGAGTGAATTTCTTTAGCTCTATTAATATTTAATAAACGAACCAACCCTTTGGGACCCGAAGAGGAAACAATAGGTTGAGCATATTCGGAGTATTACATTATAAATAACACAAAACTGTGACTTTCTGCATTTCAGTTGAAAGAGTGCAAAGAACAGA